>NC_071996.2:90874375-91176145 GCF_028885655.2 Pongo abelii
TTCATAGGCTATTTGCATCACTTTCGACTCTACAGTTAAATTATTGAAAGCAGACTCTATTGCATCCTGTTTCCAATTCCAAGTAAATGCTTAGTGCTGTGACATGGTAATTGTCTCAGCATTCCACTTGCTTTGAAGTTAATCTGGTATTTGGTTCAGAGAAGGTCAATTCAGGCACAAACTGAAGAAATCTTTCTAGTCACAGAAGAAACAAACCAAATTACATCAGAAAGAAAGTTAAATCTAAAAAAAAATTAGACCTCTTAGGTAATCGCATAGTATTGCTGGTAATTTTCCAAAGTGGCCTTGTTCTAATTATAGAAAGAGAGAGTCATACATACGTGTATAATTTAGATCTCAGACATTAGTATTCAAGATAACTTCTTACAAATCGCAATGTGCTAGTTGTGATCCGACCAGGAATTAGGCTTCCTGCTGGTCTCCTACCTATATTACATCCACTTACAGCCAATCTGCCTAAAATCTCTGAGGAGAGGGCAGAAAAAATATCCCAGAAATGTTCTTTGCCTAGGGCTTCTGCTCTGAATCACATATCTGTTCTCCTACCTGAGTGGGTGTTGGACTACATTAGAACATAAAGAACACCTTTTCTCACTAACCCTTTTTAGCATGGCAGCTCTAAGAAAGTTTGCAGTTTCTTTCCCCCTGCCTCAGTGCAGAAGTACAAGTGCATATCACACCACTGCAAGCACTAGAGGAAAAAGTACAAGACAGATAAAGAGAATTTTAAAATTTTATTATTTCTCTAATAACTTTAGTTAATAATCCCAATTAATTTAAGAGAAACATGAATATTTTATTTGAACAGTGATTGTTACCAAAGGTACTCTATTGAACCACTTTTCTCTAGGCCGTGGCAGGTGGTGGAGAGTAGAGTCCTCTGGTTCTTTTAATAATCCTAACCAATCCTAAAACTTTACAGTCGCATGCTATAGAAAAATAGCCTCTATTCAGTTAACTATTAGTCCTATTCCTTTTAAAGTGCAATCTCATACAATTAAAGAGTCTTCTACTACGCAAAGAAAACTAGACTATTGACTATGGTCTATGAGATAAAGGTAAGGAGAGCTGGAGTCTGTTCTCCTGCTTTTAACTTCCCTGTACTTGTGCCCTGGTGTTGCAGGAGGAGGAAGGGAAAGGAAAATACATTTTAGTTTTCATCATGGCCTATGGCAAAGCTTCAGTCTCTTTTCTTTCAGTTACCACTACTGCTAATGTTGCTTGTCTGTAGGCTCAGGGCAGGCAGACACGCACATCAACAGGCAGTAAAGACAGACTGTCCTTCTTAACTAGCCATGGTGAACTCTGGTGGTACTCAGTTACCTGATGACTCCTAGCTTTGAATCCCAGCCTATTTCCTTGGATATTTAGACTTCCCTTCTAAAACTATGAACATCTTTGGCTGGCTTACATTCCTCAATGAGATCTGTTATTGTGGTTCCCAGATCTAGTCACTATAGATGCAGAAAAAAGCCTATTCTTCGAGATAGTCCTTGCACAGTGGATCTTGTGATTCCAAACACACTACCCTCTCTAAGGCTCTTTGGCCTTCTGATAGAATGGGAGCAAATTAGTCCAGTCAACAAGTCTTTGGTTAAGCTGTTATTATTCTGGTATTGTGAGGTCTTTGATGGCAGGGTCAATGCATATCGTTGTATTCCCACAGATATGCACAATTCCTGGCACAAAACAGGCATGCAGTAATTGTTTACATTTTGCAATGTAAACTCAGATATAATTACTGGTGATAGGTGTCTCAATGTCAGCAATAAAAAGCAGTCTTTCCCTTCTTATCAACACATCCAACCTTCTTGAGTAATTCTCTTGGCATCACCTTCTCCTGGCTTTAGGAGGAAAAACTAGTGGAGATGACATCTTTTTCATAAACAATGCATGCTCTAAGAAAGTCAACCACCTTCTCTTCTCAATTCTTTCCAATCACTGTAAGGCCATCAAAGGAGTTCTGCGTATTTTTCTTTTACAACTTTAGGCAACACCATTAAACACTTTCTATTTCTGTGTGTTTTATTTTAAAATTAAAAAGTCATTATAATTTAATATTGGGGAGCAGGTAAATAGAAATATAAGGCTTTTTGAGTCTGGAATTCTGTCTCATTGAAAACCAGAGAAATAACTTTCTGATAGCTAAGAGTTTTCTGCACTGTAAAGTTGGAGACTAAATGATTTATATTCTCTCTCAACGAGCCTGTGAGATGATGGATTCCCTAAATACTGAGAGATCCAGATGACCACTCATTGTTCCTTTAGCATTCAATAGGTACAAGTTTACTCTGAGCATAAGCTATATTTGAAAGATAAACAATCATCTTTAGACATTGATTTGCTTCAGGTACTAATTTGAAGACCAATACAGTCAAATTTGCTCAGTTCTGTGACAGGTGAAAAATAGAAATTGCTGTTAATATTTAAGTCATGGTTATACAAACTAACTTTAAATGTAAGTCATGTAAGTTGATCAAACTCCCTTAATAAATCACTTTTTCATTTTACTTGATGCCTCCATTCCTCATTGCATAATGGAGTAAACGTTTAGATGGTCCCTTTGTTGTAAATTGCTATGGCAGTGTGAGGTCTTTGATAGCAGAGGCAATGTCTATCATTTCATTCCCACAGATGAGCACAATTTTTGGTACAAAACAGTCATGTAGTAAGTGATTTTCGAGTTTAAAATTTTGAGTGTAAACTCAAATAAATTAATGGTAATCGAGTTTCAAAGCATGAATAAATACACGACACAAGAAAATATTTAGTCTTGGTATTAGATTTAATATTTTTATGATTGTTAAATTGCAATTAATTATAACTTTAGGATAATAGCATCAATATTAACAACCTTATTGATAACAAAATTAATCTAAGCACCTTTTTAACACTAACTCTACATCAGTGAGTAAACTGAGCATTACCTAATTATTTATTCCTCAACAAAATACATAAAATAGGAAATACTTATTAGTTTTTTACAACTAAAGTGTTTAAATTACTATGACAAGATTGCAAAGCGAAGGCTGAGTGCTAGAGTTGGAAATAAATTCAGGTATCTCTTTCTACAAACCCCTACTTTTAACCACTACACTCCATGGTCTGGATAAAGCTTAAACTATGATTAAGCAGTCTAAAAGAATCTTACAAGATGAAATATATAATTTTGGAATGGAATTATAATCTAAAATTACACTCAGTATTATGATCAATATTTGAAGATTTAAGAAATAAGAATAATTTCATCTCAATTTCATGGAGATGATAAAGAATAGGAAATGAAAAAATTAGGAACGTGTCATATTTCAGCTAGTTTTGGATCACTTTTTTTTTTTTTTTTTTTTGAGATGGAGTTTCGCTTTTGTTGCCCAGGCTAAAGGACAATGGCGTGATCTCAGCTCACCGCAACCTCCACCTCCCGGTTCAAGTGATTCTCCTCAGCCTCCTGAGTAGCTGGGATTACAGGCATGTACCATCACGCCTGGCTAATTTTGTATTTTTAGTAGAGACGGGGTTTCTCCATGTTGGTCAGTCTGGTCTCGAACTCATGACCTCAGGTGATCTGCTCCCTCAGCCTCCCAAAGTGCTGGGATTATGGGCGTGAGTCACTGCGCCCGGCCTTGGATCACATTGTTAAAAAATAAGCATTTCAGTGACCTGATTTGAAACAAGTAAATATTTTCTTTTCATCTCAAGCATACTATTAAGAACCTATTCCACAGTGATTTTTAAACTTAACTTTAGAGATCAAAGTTGTCTATAATTATCGTCCAATTTAAATTTTCAAGTGAAAATAATTTGGAAAATTCTGACTTGGAGTTATAGATCAATAGTCCCCACTCCTTACAAAATGTTTATGATAAGTAAATCTTCCAAAGAATCAAGATAGAAGGTAATTTCAAATGTGAATTTTTACTCAACATTAATATATAATCTTCATGCTATGAACCATAAATTACGACAGCTTATTATAGATGAATTTATGTAAATGTGTAGTGACAGAGGGTCATATTAATAATATTCCCAAACTATACTCTTATTATATGCCAAGCATAGCTTGTTATGGATTCATTCTACCATTTAATTCTGAGTGACAGTAGTTTATAGATTTCTTTAAAGAAAAATCAGTTGTAAATCCTTGAAAAATGTTAGATAAAATTCAGAAAGTGCTATTCTTCATTGAGAAACTTCATATATGATGTTGCACTGAAGTGTCTTTAATATTACATTTACTTAAAAGTTCTTTTTATAGGCTTCTAATCTCTAAAATAACAAAAATGACCAATATTATGACTTTCAGGGATTGAAATGCTAAATTTGAAGTTTTTGAATACACTGGAAATTTTAAAATTCTAAAACTCACAACAATATAAGAATTATGGTTTTATATTTTGGTTAATATGACAATCCCTTGTTTTTATGATTTAAGAATAGGTTTCTCATAACAAAGAAAGCTGAAAGTTGTTAACATTGTTATACTATATTGTATTGAATTATGTCAGGTTAGGTTATGCTACAAATTCACATATTTGGCTCAAATTAGCTAAGACACCAAAAATTATCTAATAGAATACAAATATTCATTTTAAAATCAAGTTTACTAAGATGTAACTATTTATTTCATATGGCTAATTATTATTATTGTTCAATATTATCCTTAATGATTCTCACAAGTATTAATGGAGAATTTCTTGCTAAATACTTTAATCTTTTATATTAGTGTCAGGAAACTTTCTAAACTCCCTCTTGTGTGTTTTTGTTTTTTCCAAGCTTTATCGGGTATGATTCACAAAAAAACTTGCATATCTTTAAGGTATCCAATGTGCTGTTTTGATATACATATACATAGTAAAATGATTACTACAATCAAGCTAATAACATATCCAACTTAAAACATAAATATGCATTGTTCATTTTTTAGTTTTTTCTTTTTCAGTACTTACAATTACTTTTCAAAAGGATTTTACATCATTATTAGATAAAAGAATAAGTTATAAATGAACATGTAAAGGAACATGGTTAGTTGTCAATAAGAAATTGTTACATCCTTATCACTTCTATAAATGAGTTATGTTGTTTCCAAAGCTGAACAATAACTTCAATAAATAAAAATATTTTTTGACAGCTAAACAGATTAATATTTTATAGCATTTTAGGAAGAGGTACCCTAGTTAGGAACACTATTTAATTGGTACTAATAAATATGTATAATTTGTGCTCCTATTGTTTTTGACTTCTTGGCTGGGAAAAGCAAGCTATTATTTTGAGCAAGGTGAGATACATATTTCTGTTAAGCCACTGCTTCATAGATTAACATTAGCAAGAAACCCTTGCAAAAGAAAGGCAATTGGAACACAGTTATTGAGACTTATTGCTCACTTTTCATTTACCCTTCTAAGGATCAACTTAACTAATCAATTTATCAACTAGCGACATATATTTAAACCTTTACTTAGAACTTTATTGTTCTTTCTGTTTTTGGTATACTTCAGAAATACAAAGAGAATGTTCATTGATAATTTCATCTATTTTAAAAACCACATATAACACACATTTCAAAAGAATTTTACCTAAGGCAAAATTCTATTGTATGTTATTGAATATGAATGGTGAAAATATAAAATTTTCTCATGAAAACTGACTGGATTCAATGTTTCAGAGTGAATTTTTTTTTAATATATTATTTATATCAGAAATATCTTCCCTATGAGTGAACTCCATGCAAACAAAATATTTTCTGTGTTAGGTTTTGGAAGATAGCAGACTGAATACAGTTTTTGCCTAGCAAATGTTCTATGAATACTCTTTTTAATAGTTTGTCTATTGACATCAAAGAAATAAATCTTTTTTTAAAGTCTATTTAAAACTAACAATTATACAGCCAATCCTCATTCACAGATTTTATATTTTTGAATTTGCCTACTTACTAAAATGTATTTACAATCTTTAATCAATACTTGCAGGGCTTTGGCAGTCATTCAGGGACATGTGCAGAGGCCAGGATACACATGTCCCCAGCTAAGGTCACACAAGGCAAAGCTCTGCTTTCTTTTTTTAGCTCTGATACCATAAATAAGTGTCCCTTTTGCAATCTCTTTAGCATCACTGTTTCACATTTTTGTGGGTTTTGTTGGTGATGTTGGTATTTAAAATGTCTCTTGAGTGTAGTGCTGAAGTACTGTCTGGTGTTTCTAAGCACAAAACAGCTATGATGTGCCTTACATAGGAAGTGTGTGTGTTGGATAAGCTTTGCTCAGGACTGAATTGTTGCACCTGAGTTCAATGTTAATGATAAACAATATATATTAAATAAGATGTCTTCAAACAGAAACACACATAAAACAAGGTTATTAATTGATCGGTTGAGAAAAAATATCATCATCAGAAGCTCACAGAAATCTAGCCCTGTATTTTCTGTAAGAGCCATGGTTCAGCATTGACAAATTCCATGTTCACAGCAATTTTATACAATGTAACTACTGCAAATAATGAGAATTAGCTGTATAACTAAGTAAATCAAATCCTGCTGAATAAGTAAATTAAACACCTGTTAATTTTTATATCTTTTTTGTCAGTAAGGTAATTACAACTTGATTTTTATTCTTTATGCAAAAAGGTTAAAGTATGCTCTGAGCATTGTAAAGAAATCTATTGGTATATGGTGATATGCTGTTTCAGAAATGCAAGTCAAACATGTTTTCTCTCAGCTAAAAGGTGTTCTATGACCTTCCAAGGCTTAAAAGATGAAGCGCAGTCTCCTCATCATGGCATAAAAAGCTTGATCACAAGCCTAATACTTTCCTACCTCTCAAGCACTTGTCACATCCGTTCTCCCTTTTGCAGCTTCTGCACTGAAGTTCACATGCTATCCCCACTCCCTGTAAATGTTCTACTTGATCCTTGCCTAATTGTTGAACTTCTAAAACTCATCAAAATTCTCACTCCCAGTGTTACTTTCTCTGTGACCATTTCTCTGAATTGCCAATGCAGAGATCATAACTTCCTTTTATGTAATCCCATAGCATTTTGTAGTTTTCTTTTTTGTGCCTGTCTTTCTCATTGCATTGAGAGTTGCTGCACTTTGGTAGTTGCATATTGGACATATGGAATTACTCAGAGCACAACGTAATTGTTACATTTAAACCAATTTTCAAATTTAATCCTCATAAAACGCCAGCAACAAAATCTATGCATTTATATCAAGATTACAGCACCTTAGCATTCAACAGAATGGAGGAAATCTTTTGAGGGGACATTAAGCAGGTGTTGGCCACTCCACATGTAGCCTACACTTTCTAAGAGTTCTATGGTGTCCTCATGGGGGATTATTCTCTCACCACTGTGCATGGGGCTTGGCAGGAGGGGCATTACCACTATGCCACCTTTTACCACTGACATGCGTGTGAAATATAATTTGAAATTAATCTTATAAGTCAAGGAAATTAGGACAAAATTTGATAATTGCAGAAGCAACAGTGTCCATGTTAAGGCAGCATTAGCAGGAGCAGTAAGAGAAGCCTCTGTTGTGCTAGCTAGAGGGATGGATAATGATGTTAGGCTCAGATGGCCAAGATAAATTCTGCAGTATTTGATATGCATCTAAACAATAACAGAACTTGGTACTTGTAATGTGATTGTAGTCATTAGCATAATTTGATGGTTAAAAACCCTTGCAATCTAGGTAGTCTTGGCCATTTATTAATAATAAAAGCTAAGACTTTTTAAAAAATTGAAAGAGATAGATAATAGACATATGGTCCTATCCATTCTTTGAAAATATAGGATTCTGAATAAGGAAGTGATACAGTTTGCCCAAAGTCACATAGTCATTGGCAAAGCCAGGCTAAAAGCCAGGCTTTTGAGGTTTAATTTGATACTATATTTTATGATGCCATCATGCTTGCCAGATTACTTCTTACTCATTTTTATTTTTAGCATAATTTGAGAGTCTTTACTTTTTAACTTCTCTACTTAAAAAGAATCCCTTATCATGTGTCATCACTTTTTAGAATAAAGATGTTAAGAGTTTTGTAGATGTCATATATGAATATCATCATTAAAGATAATAAAATTCTTGTTTTAATATGTAAATAAGAATTGTAGAATGTAGAATCATATACATCGATATTGAAATTAGACCACAGTTCTAGCTACGATTTGAAAACTTGAATAATGTATTACCCTGCATACTGCCTTTATATGTTAACTCATTTTATGGATTTTTTACAAATATTTCTATTTCACGTACATTGGGAATTTTTAAAAGAAACATTTGGTTAGATTATAACAGTCATATCAGATCAACTTGATGGGCAACAACTCTAAATAAAACCTAATTCATGATATTTATTTGAAGCCAAAATTTTTAAATAAGTTATGCAAGTTCAAAATTCATGAGGCAGTGAAATTTACAGCCTTTTTAAAAAAATCCAGTCCAGATTTGGTGGCAACCATGTCTTCATCTCTATATATTTTCCAGTACTTTGGATTCATTAAAAGGATTCAGACAGGGCTTTGGTTTTTTTACTGCCATAACCACCATCACAAAGGGAAATTAAAATTTCCCACAATGGTGTCAATCTCTGCTTCTCAGTCCATTCTATTCCAGTCAGTCCACGCTCAAGTCCATTCCAGACTTGGACTTAGAACAGCAGCACAGTTCGAGCAAGAAGCCACTACACAGCTTACCAAATTGCCTTTCTATGAAATATTTGTTTCCAGAGTTTGAGTATGCAATTTCCTTTATTAAACCCTCTGTTTGTTCCTATTTACAATAAAGTTTGAAGTACTTTACAACATAAAAATTTACAAGAGTGAAACATTCAGTTATAGAGAAATAGGCAAAAATGTTTAATTCTTTTCATTGGTCTAATGATCATCTAAAAGACAAAGGACAGTTTGATTTCAGAGGAGGTTATAAATACATGAATATGTAGTTCTTTAACCAAACTGTTACTTAAAATTACAGGTGCCACTGCATAAATATTTGCTGAGTGCAAAGAAATGTTTAAATTGTGTTTGATAATAAATTTCTGTAGGAAAAATTAAAGTCAACTCAGTAATTATGAAATTAGTAAATGTGAAACTAAATGCCATGGACTATTATCAAAATAGAAGTCTACAAAAGAGAAATATGTAGAGATAAAAAATTTAAAATGATCAGAGCTAGATTTAAGTATATTCTTCCACAAAACCTACACATAATAAGCAATGATACCATGGAACCAAATAATTTACAATACCATGCATTTTACATATTGTAGGATTGTTTCAAAAGCACATCTACTTGTCTCTGAAAACAAACAAACGAAAGGTTTTTGTCCTAGATAAAAGAGTACCAAAGAAAATATTTGGCAAAGCGTGAGTCAGCGGTTTCCTAGATATAGCCTTTACTCTTGGTTAGCATTTTGCCCTGTTTACTATCTTTTTTGTTGCTAAATAGCTGCAGATAAAGGAGCCGTTTACCTTTTGTACAAGCTAGGATGCTTTTAGCTACAGAAATGGGAACTCTAAAAAGAGCAGTTTAAACAGTACAGAAATCTCTTGTCTTTTTTAACAACAACAAAACCAGAAGAAGTGGCTTCAGAGATGGTTAGCAGGTTAATGCTGTCATCAAATAATCATGTGTCTGTTTTTCTAGGGTCAGTGTGACATTCTAGCAGGCTTGGAATTGGTCTGGGTTATTACTGAAATGAGAATTGCACCTTCAGACACTGAACTCTAATCAATGTATGAAACACACTGTTGAATACCGTAACCTTGTAACCATGAAGCTGGAGTTTCATGCAGCATGTACCAGCTTGTTTGCATTGCTCAGAGATAGCAGTGAGATTGATGCTATGCACCTGGTCTCAGGATTGATGATGCGCCCAGAGACTCCCAGAGGACACTCCAATTGGGCTGGTTATGTAGCAACGATACGTTTAGGTCATCAGCAGAGTAGAAGAAATCCCAGCTGAGACTCTATTTTGGGCACCCTAGTTCTGAGGGGCTTTACTACACATCAGGTGGTTTCTGATCCAAGATAGAGAGCATGTCAGGAAGACCTTTACAGGGGAAGAATTGGATTTTGAACCTGGTGTCTGGTGACTCCTTGCTGTGAGAGAAAGCCTTTAGCAGTGATTCATATCCTTACTTTAACACTGTTATGCTATTGTAGCTTGTTCCTGAAATAAAGGGTAGATTTGTAAGCACTGTCATTTGGGTCTTGTGGGTCAGGGCCTGGACTAGGGTGATGCAAGTACAGAGTGAGTATCTCCTAAAATTTTCTGGTCTCAGCTTTGTTGTGGGTCTTCAATGTCAATCAAACTCATTGTCACCATTAATCAAGTCGACTTCATCCTCAAGCTAGTTTACTACTGTCACAACATACCTACCAGTGGCAGTGGAAGATCCATACTTTCTTCTTCATACACAGCAAGAGACAAAACTTTGATTCCAGCAATGAACTATCAATTTTTCTTTTAATTCCCTTAATCTGGGACATTTCACCTCAATCACTAGGAGAATGCCAGGTCTTTGTTAGTTTACTAATCAGGATGGCTCTATAGAGCTGGTGTTAGTGTGAGTAGCTGGAAAGAAAAAATATTAACACAGAATTCTGTTAAGGAGGAGAAAAGAGAGAGGTCTGTTGTCACTTGGGCAGGCAACAGTGTCCACTTCGCCTTCTTACTGGCAGAAACATTAACTTAAAAGGGAATACATGCAGCTTATGAGTAAAATGCCAAATACTTCTAATTAAAATTAATGTTCTCCCACTTTTTATTTTCATGAGTTAACTTATGGGCTTAACTAAATAAAGTTTTCCTAAGAAAACCTTTCTATGTTAATGCCTAATATACACCATTCACATAATAAAAGATCAATATCAAAATGTAGTAGCAAATAACATAGCTAAGGCAGAGAATTTAAATTAATGGCACTGTTGCTCACTCAGGTGTCAGGTGTTACCGTTTCTCTATTGAGTTCCATAAAACAGAGTAAATCAGATATTTGAATATTACTAATTTCTTGCCATAGGCATGCTATTTTACATGATTTAAAAATATATTTTAAAAGTGCATCTAAGGTCTTATTAAAGTTGCAATTATTCTGCATTAAAATCTTATTCATTTGATTTGAAACTATTTAAAATTCAAATAATGTATGGTAAGAATACTATTAAATGTTTTATAAGATTTTGCAGCATGAAATCCTTCACCAGCAACTACTCAGTTCAATGATTATAATACAGGAGTTATTAAGAAATAATTTTTAGGTAGCTAGAAAGGGTGAAAGTTCACGGTGAAATTCTCCTTTCATGAAAAGCAACCACCTAGGCCGGGCACAGTGGCTCACCCTGTAATCCCTGCACTTTGGGAGGCCGAGGCGGGTAGATCACCTGAGTTCAGGAGTTCGAGACCAACCTGGCCAACATGATGAAACCCTGTGTCTACTGAAAATACAAAAAATTAGCTAGGTGTGGTGGCAGGCACCTGTAATCCCAGCTACTCAGGAGGCTGAGGCAGGAGAATTGCTTGAACCTGGGAGGCAGAGGTTGTAGTGAGCCGAGATTGTGCCACTGCACTCCAGCCTGGGCAACAAGAGTAAAACTCCGTCTCAAAAAAAAAGAAAAAAGAAAAAAGCAACTCCCAAACCATTTCCTTTCTAACAGAAAGAAGTTTGAAAAATCGGACCAGCAAGCACTGATATGCAAATGCCAGTGGCTAGAAACCAGGTCCACCCAATACGTCCGTTCCCACCCTCTTCTCCTTGTACCACCTGTGCCAGGTATCATGGCCACCTCCAGATAACACCACGTGTGCAGGACATCATGGCGACCCATATTTGCATATTAAAAGACTAGGGTGGGAGGGCCAGTTTTTTCTGCTGGCTATGTGAATGACACACCTGGTCAAACCAATCCCCTGGGCTCTATGCAAATCAGGCACTGCCTCCTCCAGCCTCCCAATATAACCTACCGCTTTCTACCACACGTGGGGCTTCTCTGTTCAGAGCCCCCCTACCTCTGTATGGGGCAGCTATTTTCTTCTTGCCTATTAAACTTTCTACTCCTTAAAACCACTCCACCTGCGTCCATGTTGCTAATTTTATGGATACGAGACAAAGGACCCTGGTGTTTCTCCAGTCATCAGAGCCATATCAATTATTCATTTTATATTGCATTGTATACTTCGAGGATTATAAAAATGCCACTTGTAGTTTGTAAAATCATATATAATAAATAAGAATATGTTACAAATTAACAATATGTTACAAATAAATAAAACTATGGTTCATACAATATGGTAAGAAAATGAAAACACATACAAATAAACTTGAGAGAGAATGAGTACCAAAATCAAAAAGTCTAGGAAAGAAGCCATCTATATAACTTGGAAATCCTTGTTAAAAATCTTCAAATTAATGTTTTGAATGTTTTATTATCAGAGTGAATTCATGTACATAATGACCAATCAAATAGCATAGAAGAGCTTAGGATAAAGAACAGATAACCTTGTCTTTCATCAACCCTGTTCTCGCTTTCAAAAGACTTTTTCTTGTAGCCATTTGTCAATATTTTTGGTAGTTCTATCTAAAACTAGAAGTCACATACATATCATTCTATTTTGTCTCTACATTGTCAGTCATTTTACATTCATTATCTATTTCATAGATTCTCTCACTTTTCCCAGGGGTCTGCTCCTCTTGTCTGGACAGGTCACTGCCCAAGCCCTCTGCACAGCTGTCAGCCTAGCCTGCCCTTTACTGCCAGCCCTCTTTGAGCTACTGTTTCCTGGAGCCCAATGGATACTCAAGATATTTACAGAAAGAGCATGTGGAAGATTTATGTGCTAAATCACTACATGCCTCAAATTATTTTTATTCTGCCTCTTTGCTTCATTGAGATTGATTGGAAAAAATTTCTAAGTTCTAATTTAATTTTCCTCAGAAATATAAATTTATTGCTCTATTGTCCACCATCCAGTCTTAAAGAAATGCCTACAGCCATTTTTATTTTTGTTCTATTGAAATTAATATTTTATTTTTTCCTCTTTGGAAGCTTATACGTTCTTATGTTTGTCCTTGGAATTCTGAAGTTTCAAGATAATGTCCTCAAATGGAGGTAGATAATTTTTTATTCATTGATCTGGATATTCAACAGGTCCTTTCAGTGCAAAGACTTACAATTTCTTCACATATGAGAAATTATTTTATATTTTCTCATGATCATTTCCTACCCTTTATTACCTTAGTCCTCTTTTTCTATGACTGGCCATTGTCTTTTGTGCTACTGGTCTGCACTACACCCAGGTATTCTTGATGGTATGTTTTAAATTACAGAAGGAAGCAGTGGGTGGGTTTCTTCTGCTGTTGTGCTTTTTTTTTTTTTTTTCTCCACATCAAATCTCTCTCTGAGGAGGAGGTTTTACCACTATATCTCTGCAGTGAGGAATAGAAAAGGCAAGGGGATGATTATAGGCACTCTAGCAAAGAGCCCATTTAATTCAACTCCTTTTTAGAAGAGTCCCCAGTTACTGCTTCCATCCCAAGTGCTAATTATCAGAGTGCTGGCACTCTGAGTTAACAATGGGTAGGTGTACTAACTAATAAAATAGAGCTTTACACAGACCTCCAGGTAATCCTTCTGTTTATAGCCGCATGTGCCACTCCCTCTTACTAGCTCTGAGATCAGAGCCCCTGGGAACTGCAGAGGAGATGTGAATGACAGCCACCCTCCACTGCAGGTTCTTCATAAAGTATTTTGAGCTGCAGCTTCTAGGCCCAAACATTTGGTCTTTCAATGTGTCCCATCAACATTCTCTCTTCCATAATTTTTCTGCAGTCTCTCATTTTTTGCTGATCATCTGCTTTGATCTTTTTGCTAAGTGTGTTATGTTTTGTCCTTTTCCTCTTTTATTCCAAGATAGAAGGCAAAAAAAAAAAAAAAATGGCAAGTATTTTGACTTTCAATGCCTACATTATGTTATTAAATACCTGTTTTCCTTTAAATTATTTTTTTAACTTTATTTTAAGTTCAGGGGTATCAAATTATTTCTGAAAGTAATTTATTATATGGAACAAATTTATACCGAAACCAGCTTGGAGAGATTTACTAAGGAGATTAATTTATTTTAAATTATGATTTTATAATGTGTTTATTCTATTCCTGTTGTGAGGAAAATCACTTTCTCCTTTTCAAGATGGTAAAATCAGTTCCTATCTCAAAATAAGCAGAAAATCTATCCTGTCCCTACATCTGCCAAAGATATAAAATAAATGTCTCTATTTCACCAAAATGGAAAAGATATAATAGACAAAGTTATAAAGTTCAGAAAACCGAGCAGCCGTTGCTAGAAAGACTTTAAAAAGCAAGAGGAGATGTTTTTCTGAAATTACCGGAGAATATGTTATGATGTTCTCTGATTAAAAATGAAAAAGAAAAATATCATACACTATGTCTATGTAGGAAGCTGCAAGATTGGTCTACAAAGCCATGAGAATAAAAATTGCAGTTTAATTAAATCTTGGAGAGTTGGAACCAAATTAAACTGATACAAAGCCCTGAAGCTTGAGAAAAATAGAGCCATTTCCTTATTTAGATATACCAAATCCATATAGTTGATAAACGTGATATAATTTCAACAGTTACCACTTTGTTAGTTACTTTCCATGAGACACAGCTTTAAGCACTGTGCTGATAGCAGAGCTCTTTGAAGTAGGTATTATTATTACAATTTAGCAGATGAGATAGTTAAAACAATACACATTAATTAATTTGTGCAGGTGACATAAGTAGTAAGTAGCATATTAAAAACCCTGCATATGTGAATCATCAATAATCTGGAAGCCATTATCCTAAATGAATTATTGCAGGAGCAGAAAACCAAACACCACATGTTCTGACTTTTAAGAGGGAGCCAAACATTGAATACACATGGACACACAGATGGAAACAATAGACACTGAGACTACTAAGGGGCAGACAAGGAAGGCAGCAAGGGTTGAAAACCTACATATTGGATACTATGTTCACTACCTGGGTGATAGGATCACTTGTACCCCAAACCTCAGTGTCACGCAATGTACCCATGTAACAAACATGCTCATGTATCCCTGGAATCCAAAATAAAAGCTGAAAATAAAATACTCGTAATCATCCAATTGTTCTCTACCCAGACTGCACTTTAGAATTCTGCCTGAGAAGCTTTAAAAGAAAGAACAGAGATGGGAGGCATAGAGGGAGGGAGGGAGGGAGGAAGAAGAGAGGGAGGAAGAGAGGGAGGGAGGGAGGAAGAGAGAGAGGGAGGAAGAGAGGGAGGGAGGGAGGGAGGAAGAGAGGGAGGGAGGGAGGGAGGGAGGGAGGGAGGAAGAGAGGGAGGGAGGGAGGAAGAGAGGGAGGGAGGGAGGGAGGAAGGAAGGAAAGAAGGAGGGAAGGAGGGAAGGCAGGCAGGCAGGCAGGCAGGCAGGCATAGGGCCTATCATTTTCTGAGATTATGCTTTAAATGGTTTGGAAAATGTCCAGGCTTTGGTGTTAATTTTAGAGAGATATTTAGGGCATTCTAACGTATAGCCAGTGATGAGAACCACTGTCCTAAATCAATAATTCTCAAGCTTAATGTGCATATGAATCCCAGGGGAAAGTTATTAAGATGCAGGTTCTAAGTCAGGAAATGTTGTTGAAGCTGACTCAAAACTAAAATTCCCTGGGCCATAAGCAAAGTCACCTGTAAGTTACCTTGTATAACACAAGCTTCTTTGAGGAATGTCATTCAAAGAAGGTCTTTTGTTACTAAGAAAAAGACTTAGGATAAATAGCAAAAAAGTTTTCATTCAATTACAGAGAAAGTATGTATCATTTAAAAGTATCCTTCAAGTAACACTTCAAGTAGAGAACCATGAAATTTATGTGCAGACAGGAAAGAGCTGGGAGAGGAAAAATTGAGAGTCTTAAAGTAAGAAATGGGTCAGGAGAAGTGATACTGTGAGCACAAAAGGAAGTGTTAACATCGAACAGAAAGAAAGTCACTGTTCCCCTGAAATTGGAAGAATAACAGGTGCCAGTCAAAACACGTTGTTTCAGGGTAGGCAGAATACTGATGGAGTTTTCCTCTGTTCATCCTTGTTGGTTCTGTGAAATAAAAGTAATGTTTTACTGAGAAGAATATTTGTAGAATTGGGATCCTGAGGAAAAAGATGGAAGATTAGGATAATTGCCAAGAGATTAAGAGAATTATCTGACTAGAAACAGTTTCAAGGATTGCCAGGTAGAAATGTGGACAGAGCTCTGGCTGGGCTGAAAATCATGAATTTGTGAAGGCACCACACAATTTTAATGTCTCCTTTAAACAGCACTTCACAGTACTAAGCTCATGGATGGATTCAATCAAAGATGGGGCTTTGTATTAGAAAATAAGTGTTAGATTATAATTGTTGTTATTGCATATTAAATATTTAAATTATATTTCCCAAAGATCTCTTTGGAAAGGTAAAAGAAACAAGCCATATAAAAACCCTTGTAGTTAATAATATTGATAGGCCTTAGTATTTATTGGAATCTCAGAAAATTTTAAATAAATCAATAGCAAATAATTAGGAAAACCCCATAAGATTAATTTAAGAAGATAAGTCTCAGTAGTTAAAATCTGACATAGTGTCTGTTAAAAATTAAAACATGTATTAAAGTCTCTACAGGAGGAAGCCAGTATTTACTTCCAAAAGCACAATGAGTTTGCAGGCTGCTTTAGAAACAATGGTCATATGCAGTGACTTCATGAGTGACAGTCCCAGAACTGATAAGTGTATCCACACAAATAATTTTTAATATGCACTTTTCAAAAAAGAAAAATCTAATTAGTGTGAAATACTTATAAACGTCTTCCTGCCACCCACCCCGACCCACACACACACACACCGCCCCTGCTGTCCCAAAGACAGCAGATCCGAAGCATTGTTAGCATGCCTCTCCCACTTGCAGAAACAAAATAGTGTGTAGAGATTCATGCTGTGAACTTTTTCCCATGAGGCAGTATGGGAACTTAACAGGAAAACTGTAAAAAACCGCAGACCCTTTAAAAGAAACAGCAGGCTGCAGGCTGCTGGCATTGTGAGCCAGGCAGAAAACTGTGAGTCCCCAGAGTATGAGCAAGGAGAGACTGTGTCTGGGATACACACCCCCACTGGGGAACCTGGCAATCCAAGCCACAGGGGAAAGCTTTAACCCTACCCAGCACTGGAACTAATTTACTGAAAAGTGGGACTGCATGAGAAGGAGTGGCATTGGGATGTGCTTTGCATGCACTCCCAGCCTCTCCAGGACTAGTGAGAAGCCATTCCTGATCCTACCTCACAGGGTACCTCCCAGAAGTCGGCTAGCTCACTGAGGCAAGACTTGGTGAGAGGCCGAGTGCAGTGGCTCACACCTGTAATCCCAGCACTTTGGGAGGCCCAGGTGGGCTGATGCTTGAATTCAGGAGTTCAGCCTTGGCAATGTGGCAAAAACCTGTCTCTACAAAAAAAAAAATACAAAAATTATCTGGATGTTGTAGTAAGTGCCTGTAGTCCCAACTACTTGGGAGGCTGAGGTGGAAGGATCACTTGAACTTGGAGGCAGAGGTTGCAGTGAACTCTGTCTCAAAAAAAAAAAAAAAAGTTAGTGAGAGAAGCTCCCAACTGAGATTCATGACATAATCTTGAATGGGGGCTAACCCCCTTAGCCAAAACCAAGGAGCAAGTGCAAAGTGTGTGATATATAGCCACAGTGAGGGAGCTGGGCACCGTGCTTCAGGGGCATATGGGAAGTGGTGTGGCCCAAGAGCCATGATTTCTGTTTTAATGAGGAAGCCTCGTGGTCTGGGGCAGCCTGGGGTTCTAAGCACAGGCTGCGTGGACCCCAGCTAGCTGCTGCTAGTGGATCACTGTGGGTTCCATTAGCACTATGCACTCACCAAGTGCATGGGAGCTGGGTGGAGCTTACTGCTGCCTGCTACCCTCCATTCCACATGTGGATTCTTTTGTGCAGCAGAGGCAGCAGCGCTCCTCCTTGGAACATTATCTCAGTAGCCAGAGAAGTGCCCTCTGATGCCACTGGGGCCTCTGCTTGCTCCTGCATGTGTGAAGCCAGAGTATGAACTTGCCTAACCCAACCCCCACCTGGCTTTGCCCCTCCACTCATCACAGCAGCTTAACACAAAGGACAGGGACTTTTTGAAGCTCTATGGCTCCACCCATTGCCTGAGACACCAGAGTACCTCCCATGTGTAACGCAGGGCAAGCACAAATCCTAATGCTACTACTACAGCTGGTGCTCTTTTGCAAGTGCCATCTCCTGGCTGGAAGCCAACCAGCACAGTTCATTATAGCATCCGCAGGCAGAATGACACAGTACCAAGGAGGGAGGAAGCTTTTGCATGACCTCAGCTATCAACATTGCCTGCATCACCCTGGCTAATCAGGAGGTCTTGAGTCTGTCCATACAACCAGCTCATTACTACTACAACTAGCATTTGAGAAAGCCAATATACTAAGGCTATTTATAACCAAGAAAATTTCACAGTCTGTGTCACTCACCTGCCACCCTCATCAGAGCTGGTGCTGGTACTCAGTGCTGGGAGATTAGAGAACAAGTCACATCACTGGATTCCTTGCAGAAATTCCCAGCCTAAAGTGTGGTAGCTCCACTGGGTGGCAAGACCCAGAGGAGCAGCAAGATTCACAGTAGTCTGTCCCTCAGTGTGATAGGAGTTATTAAGAAATTATTTTAGGCAGATAGAGAGGAAAAGGGGTCCTTGGAAAGTTTTTGTCTCCTTTAAAGCAGCTCCAGAAATGTTTCTTGTTTAGCAGGAAAGCCCCAGATCTTAGAGCCCGGCAGCAAGCTTTGATATGCAAATGCTGGGCATTAGAAACTGGATCCACCGAAACATGGCAATTCCCATGCTCTTCTCCTTGCCCTTGCCCTCACAAGTGCCTGGCAACATGGCCACCCCGACATATCCCTATACGTGTAGAACATCAGGGTGCCCCACATTGCATATTAGAAGGCTAGGGTGTGAGAGCGAGTTTTTTCGCACGCTACATGAGTGACATGCCTGGCCAAACCAATCCCCAGAGCCCTAAGCAAATCAGATACCACCTCCTCCAGCCTACTCATATAAGCAGCCACTTTTCCATGGCACAGGGAGTCTCCTCTCAGCCTTGGAGCCCTCCTCCTTATGTCTCTGTACAGGGGAGCTTCTTCCTTCTTTCTTCTCCCTTCTTCTTGCCTATTAAACTCTCCACTCCTTAAAACTACTCCACATGTGTCCGTGTGGCCTTATCTAATTTGCATGAGACAAGAGCCCTGGTGTTCCTCCACTCATCAGAGCCGTATCATCAGATCCCCTACTCCTAAGGGAAAGGGGGGGTGCACCTCATCAAAGGAGTACCTTGTGAGACAAAATAATTCAGACTGCAGGCCTTGAGTTTCAGAACTTTATGCTTGTGGAAAATTTCTTTCAGCAGAGACACAGGTGTGCTGGTGGGCCTAGTGGAGAAAGTCTATGACTGTATCTCCAATGGTCGGGCAGTCCTGGTACTCATGAAGGGTTTTGAAGAAGGGAATTTATTCTCCTCCTCACTCACCACTGCAGACACACAGAGTCTTGACATAGGTGCACCCATAGACAGACTCTCTGGAACACTTCAGGGTGACTACATCCCCACAGGAGGAGTGCACTCTAGGTTCAGGCTTGCATGAGGAGTAGAGTCACAATCTCTCTCTACACCACACATCAGCATTCCTGCAGCTGAAAAGAGGTGCCTGTCTCATCTGAATACCAGAACACTGGGTCAGAAGTGTGACTGTGAGGTGGAAAGCTTTCCTTCTGGTGTGGTAGGGGAGCTGAGATGGCTCCCTCTCTTCTCCCTGTAAAGACCTCAGTGTGTTTAACTGAGAACTCCCCCAGCTGTTTCTGTCAAGGCTGGGACCTCTGCCCACGATTGGGGTATTGTGTTTATCCACTTGCTTCAGCTGCAAGCAGTTTTTACCTACAGACATTTCTTACTGGGCCGAAACTTGAACTGTTCAACCCAGTGAGTAGAATACTGGAAGAATGAATGAATGAATGAATGAATGAATTTCACACCACTGGGAAATAAGATAAGCTTCATGAGACCTCTGTTATTCTGGTCCCATGGAAGACAGTGAACCTGTTTCACACACCAAGTATACTGCTACTACAACCATCACTGGAGAAAGCCATTATACATAGACTGTCTGTAACCAAAGATTTCATATGCAGTCTTCATTACTGAAAGCACTCAGAGGCAAATTATGTTACAATAAACCATAATCATTAAAGTTATATTCTCAAAGGGAAAAAATTTAAAAAATACAATTATCAAATATAAATTCAAAAATATTTAGAAGAAGTAAGAAGAAACCAGAAAAAGAATTCTGGCAATATGACAAGGCAAGGTTCTATGACATCCCCAAAAGATCACAGTAGCTCTCCAGCAATGGATCCAAACCAAGATGAGCTCTTTGCAATACTAGGTAAAGAAATCAAAAGGTTGATCATTAAGTTACTCAAGGAGATACAGGAGAAAGGTAGACACCAACATAAACAAATTTTTAAAAATGATTCAGAATATGAATGAAAAAGTTTCTAAAGAGATAGATATTTTAAAGAAAAACCAACCAGAACTTCTGGCAATCAAAGAAACACTTGGGGAATCACAGAATGCAGTGGAAAGTTTCAACAATAGACTAGATCAAGTAGAAGAAAGAATTGCAGAGCTCAAAGACAAGGCTTTCAAATTAACCCAATCAGACCAGAATTAGGAAAAAAGAATTAAGAAAAAAATTAACAAAGCCTTCAAGAAATATAAGATTATGTAAAATGGCCACACCTAAGAATCACTGTTGCTCTTGAGGGAGAAGGAAAAGCAAAACATTTGGAAAACTTATTTGAGAAAATAATTGAGGGAAACTTTCATGGCTCAAATAAATGAAACTCAAAGAACTCCTGGCAGTTCATTGCAAAAAAGACATCACCGAGGCATACAGTCATCAGACTATTTAAAGTCAATGTGAAAGAAAGAATTCCAAGCGACACGGGACAGAAGCATCAGGTAACCAATAAAATAAAACCTATCAGACTCAGAGCAGACTTTTCAGCAGAAACCTTATAAGCTAATAGGGATTGAGGTTCTATCTTTAGTCTCCTTAAACAGAATAATAGCCAAGAATTTTGTATCCTCCAAAACTAAGTTACATAAATGAAGGAGAAATAAACACTTTTTCAGTTAAGCAAATGCTGAGGGAATCTGTCACTACCAGATCAGCCCTACAAGCAATGCTAAAAGGAGTTCTAAATCTTGAAACAAAATATCGATATGCACCAGAATAGAAACTCTTAAAAGCATAATATTCACAGGGCTTATAAAACAACAACACAATGAAGGAAACAAAGTAACTAGGTAACAATCAACATGTTGACTGTCACAGTAACTTACTTCTCAATATTAACATTGAATGTAAATAGTCTAAATGCTCCCTTTAAAAAATACAGATTGGCAGAATGGATAAAAAAAAAAATCACAAACCAAATATCTACTGTCTTCAAAACACACATCTGACCGGTAAGAAATTTTAAAGACTCAAGGTAAAGGGATGGAAAAAGAGATTCCATACAAATGGAAACCAAAGCAGGAATAGCTAATGATTACATCAGATAAAACAGACTTTAAAGCAACAACAGTAAAAAAAAAAAAAAGAAAAAAAAAGACAAGGTAATTATCTAATGATAAAAAGATCAATTCAACAAGAAGGTATAACAATCCTAAATATATATGCATCTAATTACGGTGCTCCCAAATTTATAAAACAATTACTACTAGACCTAAGAAAAGAGACAAACAAGAACACAGTAATAGTGTGGGACTTCAACACTCCACTGACAGCAATAGACAGATCATTGAGGGAAAAAGTAAACAGAGACACTGGATTTAAACTATATTCTAGAGCAAATAGACCTAACAGATATTTACAAAATATTCTACCCAAGAACTGCAGAATATACATTCTTTTCATCAGCACATAAAGCATTCTCCAAGATAGACTATATCATAGGCTACAAAAAAAGACTTAATAAATTTTTAAAATCAAAATTATGTCAAGTATCTTCTCAGACCACAGCAGAATAAAACTAGAAATGAATTCCAAAAGAATCAATCAAAACTATACAAATACATAGAAATTAAGCAATATGCTCCTGAATGATTTTTGGGTTAACAATGAAATCAGGATGGACATTTTAAAATTCTTTGAAATATGTGATAACAAACAGTGATACAAATTATCAAAACTTCTGGAATACAGCAAAAGCAGTGAAAAGAGGAAACTGGTTAGTGCTAATGCCTACATCAAAAAGCCTGAAAGACAACAAATTAACAACCTAACCTCACGCATCAAGGAACTAGAAAAACAGAACAAACTAAACCCAAATCTAGCAGAAGAGAAAAATAACAAAGATCAGAGCAAAACTAAATAAAATTGAAAACAAAAAAAAAATACAAAAGACGAATGAAATGAAAAGTTGGTTTTTTGAAAAGATAAACAAAATTAATAGACCACTGGATACATTAACCAAAAAAAGATTCAAATAAGCTCAATTAGAAATGAAAATGGAGACATTACAACTGACACTGCAGAAATGCAAAAGCTCATTTGAGACTACTGCGAACACCTCTATGCCCAAAACTAGAAAATCTAGAGGAAATGGATAAATTCCTGGAAACATACACTCCTCCTAGCTTGAATCAGGAAGAAATAGGAATCCTGAACAGACCAGTAAAAAGCAATGATATTGAATCAGTAATAAAAAACTTGCCAACAAAAACAGACTGATTCACAGCCAAATTAAACAAGACATTAAAAAAAAAATTGGTACCAATTCTGCTAAAACTATTACAAAAGACTGAGAAAGGAGAGAATCCTCCCTAATTTTGTATGAAGCCAGTATCACCATGATACCAAAGCCAGAAAAGGGCATAACAAAAAAAGAAAACTACACACTAATATCCTTGATGAACATAGATACAAAAATCCTCAACAAAGTACTAGCAAACTGAATCCAACAGCATATTGCAAAGATAATTTACCACGATCAAGTCGGTGTCATCCCAGGGATGTGGGGATGGTTCAACATATGCAAGTCAATAAATGTGATTCATCACATAAGCAGAATTACAAACAAAAACCATGTGATCATCTCAATAAATGCAGAAAAAAATTCAGTAATTTCTAGCATTGCTTTATGAAAAACGCACAAAAAACTAGTCATAGAAGGAACATATCTAAAATAATGAAAGCAATATATGACAAATTCACAGCCAACATCGCTATGAATGAGGAAAAGTTGAAAGTGTTCCCCCTAAGAACTGGAACAACACAGGATGCCCACTTTCGCCTCTTCCATTCACCACTATACTGGAAGTCCCAGCCACAGCAATTGGGCAAGGGAAAGAAATAAAAGGCATCCAAATTGGAAAAAAGAGCATCAAACTATTTCTGGTTGCTAATGGTAAGATTTTATAGCTAGAAAACCCAAAGATTCCTTCAAAAGACTCCTGGATTTGATAAATGAATTCAGTGAAGTCTCAGGTTACAAAATCAATGTACGTAAATCAGTAGCACTGACAGCTGAGAATCAAGCCAGGAACTCAATCCGTTTTACAATAACTTAAAAAAAAAACAAAAATCAAAACAAAAAAAAACTAGGAATATACTGAACCAAGGAGGTGAAAGATTGCTATAAGCAGAACTACAAAACACTGTTGAAATAAATCATAAGTGACACAAACAAATGGAAATACATCTTGTTCTTATGGATTGGAAGAATCGATGCCATGAAAATGACCATACTGCCCAAAGCAATCTATACATTCAATGTAATTCCTATCAAAATATCAGCATCATTTTTTTTTCACAGAACTAGAAAAAAATCTCAAATTCACATGGAATGAAAAAAGAGCCTGAATGGCCAAAGCAGTCCTAAGCGAAAAGAACAAATCTGGAGACACCACATTAGCTGACTTTGCATTATACTACAAGGCTATCGTAACCAAAACAGCATAGTTCTGATATAAAAGTAGATATATAGACAAATGGAACAGAACAGAGAACCCAGAAATAAAGCCAGATACTTACAACCAACTTGTCTTTGAAGGAAGCATACCAAAAATAAATACATTGTGGGAAAGGCATCCTATTCAATAAATGGTGCTGGAAAAACTGGATAAACACATGTAGAAGAATGAAACTGGATCTCCATCTCTCATCATATACAAAAATCAACTCAAGATGTACTAAAGACTTAAAGCTAAGACCCTAAATTACAAAAATTCTACAAAAAAATCTGAAAAACTTCTGAATATTGTCCTATTCAAAGAATGTATGACTAAGACCCCAAAACCAAATTCAATGAGAACAAAAATGAATCATGGGACCTAATTATAAACTAAAAAGCTTCTGCGCAGAAAAAGAAATACATCAGAGTAAACAGACAACCTACAGAATGGGGGGAAATATTTGCAAACTATGTACCCTACAAAGGACTAATATCCAGAATCTACAAGAAACTTAAATAAATCAGCAAGAAAAAAATCTCACTAAAAAGTGGGCAAATGACATGAATGCATTTCTCAAAAAAAGATATACAAATGGCCAACAAACATGAAAAAAAGCTCAACATCACTAATCATCAGGAAAATGCAAATTAAAATGAGATACCAACTTACTACAGCCAGAATGACCATTATTTAAAAAAACAATAAAAACAATAGATGTTGGTGTGGATGTGGTGGAAAGGGAATGCTTATGTACTGCTGGTGGGAATGTAAATTAGTACAGCCTCTATGGAAAACAGTATGGTAGTTTCTCAAAGAACTAAAAGTAGATCTACCATTCAATCCAGCAATCCCACTACCAGTTATGTACCCAAAGGAAAAGAAGTCATTATATCAAAAAGACACCTGCATGCATATATTTATTGCAGTAGAATTCAAAACTCTAAAGATAAGATAACAATCTAAGTGCCCATCAAGCAATGAGTGGATAAAGAAGATGTGATATATATATATATATATATATATATACACACACACACCATGGAGTACTGTGCAGTCATAAGAAAAGAAGAAAATAATTTCTTTAGCAATAAATTGTGATGGAACTGGAGGCCATGATTTTAAGTGAAGTAACTCAGGAATAGAAAACCAAATACCAAATGTTCTCACTTATAAGTAGGAGTTAAGCTGTGGGTATGCAAAGGCATACAGAGTCATCAATGGACACTGGAGACTCAGAAGGGGGGAGATCTGGGGGAATGGGGTAAGGGATAAAATGCTACACATTGGGTACAATGTACACTATTCAGGTGATGGGTATACTAAAATTTCAGGCTTTACTGCTGTAAAATTCGTCCATGCAACAAAAAACCACTTGTTCCCTTGAAGCTATTGAAATAAAATAATGATAATATAAATGTCAATAAACTGATAAAAAATTGTTGTGAATCAGAATCTTCAAATAATTTGATAAAAGTCTCATTTCTAAATAAGACAAGTAGCAATTAATAAATGATAGATTAAAGGAACTATTAGTTTTCAACTTTTAAAATATAAAAAGTATTGGCCAGGCGCAGTGGCTCACGCCTGTAATCCCAGCACTTTGAGAGGCCGAGGCAGGCAGATCACCTGAGGTCAGGAGTTTGAGACCAGCCTGACCAACATGGAGAAACCCTGTCTCTACTAAAAATATAAAATTAGCCGGGCATGGTGGCACATGCCTGTAATCCCAGCTACTCGGAAGGCTGCAGCAGGAGAACTGCTTGAACCTGGGAGGCAGAGGTTGCAGTGAGCCCAGATTGTGCCATTGCATTCCCGCCTGAGCAACAAGAGTGAAACTCCATCTCAAAAAATAAATAAATAAATGAATAAATAAATAAATAAATAAATAAAATATAAAAAGTACTGATAGAAATAGAAAACACAATTGTTATCAACAATATCAATAGTGTTGATTAAAACCAAAAATATAAGTCCAAAAATCTTACATAATGAGGACTTTGTTAAGCTAATTTAAAGATTACATATGTCTTAAAGGAGAAATGAAAATTTTGCTTTCTTTAATCATAATTAAAGGTGCATCTCTGGGAATTAGGCACAAATTTTAGACACTACTGAAGTGTCAAAGGAAGCCAGGATGAAATAGAAGCAGTCTAAAATTGAAGCTCGAGGCATTTATATATTTCTTAGTAGAGCTCTTTGTTGGATTAATTTCCAATATCTTTATACGACACCTGGCTTAAACAATTACCATTATTCATTCACTATCATAACTACTAAATTTGTTCCTGAAGAAGAAAGCCCATTTGTGGGACTGAGGTAAACTTCAGAATAAATAAATAAAAATTTTAAAGTAATACATGAAATTCCTGTAGGTAATATAAAATCTGTAATTACTTGGAATTTTTAACAGCCTTATTAACATATGTATTTAGCTCTAATAAGATATTTTCAAATATTGGGAAGAGAATAAAATAATACTTTAGCATGAGTAATTATCAAATAGTTTGAATAAACTGTTGATCTTGTGTCCATAAAAACAGAACTATGCACAGTAAAGATCCTGATGTAATTGAGATAATTGGGCAGTTATACTTCTCTCCACAAATGTAAAAATGTCTCTACTGTGTTAGCATTACTTACTATCCATAGTTGACAACTGTCTACAGGGCGACATCACTTAACTCAGTCAAATTTTTTCCTTAATATACATATTTTTGACAGTATGATCAGTTAATTTTGACTTTTTTCTACTCTGGGCCAAATTTGTAAATACTGTTCTCCCTGAAATTTCCCAATACGGTTGTGTGACACTATTTCTGAATTTTAAAGTTATTTTCCCATAGCTACCAAGAGATAAGAAGCAATATTTTTGTTTCCATTGTCTGTACAAGCACTCAGGCTAAGAAGAGTAAAGCTCAAATATGACATTTAAACCTGCCATTTAAACACCTTGTAAGTTGTTTGCTCCATTGTTTAAAACTTTATATTTTTATTATAGAGGCCATCAAAAAACCATGTAGTTTTTCTGATTTCCTGTTTGTTTCTTTCTCCAAAGATTACTTATCATCAGTTGAGAGGTATGTTTATCTAAATAGGCTTTCTATATACTCCACTGGACTGATAACTTCCTAGGTTTATTTTCCATGTTTGCTCATGTGTCCACTCCAGAGTTACCTGGCTCTGTTGTTCAAGGTATCAAAGACCTCACAATGATGGCCGAAGTGAAAAGACACTCTAATCCTAACCACAGGTTTCTAAAAATTATACTCAGGTTTGCATCTTGCCACACCTTTACTTTATGCTCTCATTCAGTGTGTTGGTCCCAGAAAATCTGGGTTGTATCTATGTGACATTCCGTAACACTGGTAACCTCTGTCTCACATTTAATCCATAAATAAAGAGGAACTTGAGGCAGCACAGTTAGCTTTTTGTAACACAGCAAGGGCTATACACACTACACAACATCTCCTTTCTAAACAACCCTAAATACTTGGTGACAAAATAGTAAAGATTTCACATGACAGAAATCTGCTGTAGGTACATAAGAGAAATAAGCAGCTTCATCCACAGAGGTGATGACATCAAGAAAAGCATATAACAATGTAAATAAAAGAATGAACACACACATACACAAAAGGTTAATATACTACTTTAGAAGACTTTTTATCCAACACAATAAAACTGATACTTGATTAGCAGGAATCCATTAGAGTATGAGAAGAGCTGAACATCTTCAGATGTAGGCATTAGTCAATATGCCCCATTGGGAACTGGGATATGGATAAGTGGATATCAAGTAATATTCTTTGCTATTAAAAATAATGCTGATATGGACATTCCTATACATTTTTTTCCTATTTAAATATGTCCATTTGTCTAATAGAAAATCTTCTCTGTTCTTCCTTTTCAAGAGTGTTGGCTACTCTTAAAATTTTGCTATTTTATATATATTTTAGAAACTACTTCTTAGAATAAATGAGAAACCTTGTAAATTTTTGATAATGATTGTATTGAATCTATACATTAAGAAGAATTCACATAATTCGTATTTTTTCACTCCTAATAAATATTTTCCATTTATTTAGAACTTCCTAAATATATTTTTATCAAAATTTTTGACAGATTGCATACCTTTTGTTCGGTTTCTTCCTAAGATTAATACTTTTTGTTAATATGTTCAAAGCTATCTTTTAAAAAATTGTATAATATATTATTATTGGTATGAATATTAGGTTGACTTGCTTACTTCCCCCGGGTTTCTATTTCTTTCTTTCTTTTCTTTCTTTATTTTTTTGGACAGAGTCTCACTCTGTCACCCAGCCTGGTGTGCAGTGGCTCCATCTCAAATGGCGCCATCTTGCTTGGCTCACTGCCACCTCTGCCTCCCAGGTTCAAGCGATTCTCCCACCTCAGCCTCCCAAGTAGCTGGTACTGTGGGCATGCGCCACCACTGCAAGCTAATTTTTGTATTTTTAGTAGAAATGGGAGTTTCAGCGTGTTGGCAAGGTTGGTCTCAAACTCCTTACCTCAAGGGATCTGCCCCCCTCGACCTCCCAAAGTGCTGGGATTATAAGCATGAGCCACTGTGCCTGACCTACATGCATATTTTTTGTTTGACCTCTGCGAATTGTTTATCTGCCATTTCAATCATGCATAATATATATATGCACACATATATGTATATATAATATGAAATAAATATGAAAATAAAACTATATATATATTCCTTTTTATATATGTCCAATCTTTCAGTTTTATCTTTATTATGAGGTTTGTTTAGTGTGCTTAGTCCACTGTACTACCAGAAACAGAAGGCTGCCATTAATTTGTATTTGAGCTCTCATATCCCTCCCTCAGCAAGAGTTTTAAAAGATCTTAAATATAGGCTCGACACGGTAGCTCATGCCTGTAATCCCTGCACTTTGGGAGGCTGAGACAGCAGGATAGCTTGAGCCCAGGAGTTGAAGACAAGTCTAGGCAACATAGTCTCTACAAAAATTTAAAAATTAGCCAGGCATGGTGATGTACACCTGCAGTCCAAGCTACTCAGGAGGCTGAGGTGGGAGGGATTGCTTAAGCCTGGGAGTTCAAGTCTGCAATGAACCAAGACTGCACTGCTGCCCTCCATCCTGGGCAACAGAGCAAGCCTATGTCTCCAAAAAAATGACCTTAAATATCTGGAATCCATAATAATATCATAATAACACTTATGAATTTTTCATTTTACCTAGCATCCTTAATTCCTTATAATTGATTGTTACTCCTTACATCTTGATAAACAAACATATGGGCAATGGATTAATTTACCCAATAATTTGTGTGCCTTATATGCTCAAATCTACAAAAATAATTAGAAAACTCATGGAACATTTAATTTGATGTAGATAATTAGAGTTTATATATATTTCATGTCACCTTTATTAGTTTTTAAACCCTAAGAACTGAATAACTATAAAATGAACATGTCAATGATAACACATTTAATGGAAAAAAATGAGCTTTGCAAAAACTTTTTTATTTTTTCTAAACATTCCTATCATTTTTAAAGCACATATTAATCCAGGGATCATCAATGCAAAGTCGCTGAGAATGTACCATACCTTCAGGTTTTTAACAATCAGAATCTAGTCTTTGTATTTAATCTGTCAGGATTACCACTAATTAGAGAAGCATGTTCACATGTAGATCAAATAAGGTATAAAATAACATGTATTGTATGATATAGGCAAGTTAAATTCTCACAAAAGCCACCTACTCTCTGAATTTGAGAAAGTTACCAACCTATAACTCATATAGAAATTATAATGAACTTTTACCTCCTAAAATTTTGAGAGCTTGAGATTGAAAGACAATCTCAATTAGAAGACACCACAATTTTCAGAAGATTGTAAGTAACCAATATATAAAAATCTTTATTTTTATTACCATTATTATAATCACTAGTACTACTGCCCAGCAAAATGAAAATCACCCTTAATGATTTCAAATCTACTATCATTATCCTTATGTAACCATTGGTTATGTAAGATAAATTATTTCTTTTCTTATCCCTTTCTTTAACATAAGCAGGCTCATTTTTTTTTTTCATAAAGTTTCCTCTATTACAGAACATGACCACATTTGTTAGGATTTGTCAGGTGGCAAAGGTTACTGTGGATCATACAGATTATTTTAAAAGATGCAAGAGAAAGTAAGGGAATTAGAAACAATGGTGTTAGGGCTCAAAGAGAAGACACACAGTGTTCTAGTAGCCTGAAGGATGCATTATTGACTTTACAGGAAGTCCAGTAAGTGGATACCTCAATAAAGGCAGCCTCCCTGGCTGTCTCGATTGCACTATCCCTGCACTCCCAAATATTAGAATTTCTCTATAATTCCCTCTCTACCTTGTGACTTTTCCTTTCCTATGCCTTTTGCTTAGTCATAGACTCTACCACTTGGCTTCTTTCTATATGTCTTATTCCTATTTATCTTATGCCCCATTACCAAATTGAGTCCATCTTTATACCTTTCTGTCAAATGTCTTTTGTTTTCTGCATTTTTTTTTTCATTTTGTTCCTACTGTGGCTGTTTGACAGGGCTGTGACACCAGAATATCTAAAGGCTGCTGGCCTGGCTATAAATTGCTTTTGCCTCTATTACATACCCACACTTGATCCAACCAGCAACTTAAAGGGGATAGACTTCTATGATACTACACACACACACACACACACACACACACACACACACACACACTCAGAGCAGGGGTGTAGAAAGGTTGGCAGTCTGAGGACTGAGCACTGAAATCAGTCATTTTGTTCAATCCTAATCAGAGTGATCACTTATTTGGAAGAATCTTTTCCCTCAAATCCAGTACCTCAAAGGTATTGTGATCATTTTGTCATTGATACATGTTCATGTCTTTTCTCTCTCTGCTTCCAAGCCACATAATTCCTATATTCTGTTCTCAGATCATTTCTTTATCCCATTCCTTCTGATCTAAGAATAACTGACCCATTCTAATGTATATTTTTACACTTCTTTGATATATTCCCTTGAATAGCTATAGAATATCTTCTTCCATGCACATTTCTCAATCATTTCAAGCTTTTCTAAGTTATTGGCCTGCTGATAGATATTACTTTGCTATATTCTTGCCTGCATCATTTCATGTGCTGAGACTGCCCTCTTACCCTGACACATTTCATTAATGTACCTTCTTTAACAGTATAAAACAATAGATCAAGAGAGTTTCCTGTAGTAACTTTTCATCTTAGACAAAATAAATGCTTTTATTACAGAATCACTGCTTCTGTTGTTTGATAGCCCATTAATATTCTGGCATTTGTTTATTGTTACATTACTTTACAGATTGCTCCATCGCATTTTTTAAATGTCTGCAATATCAAGAGGTGAGAGAGGAGAAACTCAAGAAAAAAACTGGCTCAATTTATTCAAATAAACACCCTTAATTCCTATCAAAATAATAATATTATAAAGTCTCTGGATGACAGTCATTGTATTCTATTTTGTTTGAGCCAAAACAACTCACTTCTTTAGGTTATTTTTCTGAGATAAGTAATAAAATCCACTCTATTATTTTGGTTTCTGATTTCAGTTTCAACTATTTTATTCATGTGTCATTGCACATATTGTGAGGAAATAATTTCAAAGAAATTATTTACCCTTTGTTATTCTGATCAAACTTTCAAAATCTATTTTTTCCTGCTACAACCAAAAATTTACACAGAAATAAATATCAGTTGCTAAAACTTAGAAAAATAAGATTTATGTACTTAGCATTAAGACTTCAAAGATTCAAAACAGGCCAGGAAATATATCTGTTATATATTCTTTTTGCTTTACTTCATTCTAAGATGAAATGCTATACAGGTACTTAAGGTAGAATGATGAAAAAAAGAAGCAGACAGAAACAACAGATATCTACTAGAATCATCATGAAAAAACTAAGTATAGAGATATTAATATGTCCATAATACATTTTATTTTATCTTTTATGTTGTCAAGATTCCTGCTTAGTCCAATTCAGTACTTTATTTGTATAACAATAACTGTATTTTTAATATAAACTGTTAATAACTAATAAATAGACTAAGTATTGGCACATATTGGAACAAAATATAACCACCATTAAAAGTATGAAAATCACACACAACACATGCACACACACATACACACACACAAAGAAGTTTGTATTCCAGTGACTGACATACAGCAGGGGACTCAAAAACTATCTGTTGCAATTAATTGGTAAATAAATGATGATTCTAACTGAAAGACCTCCTCCTCTTTTGGTAACACTTTAGGGTGTTGTTTTCATAATACTCTTTTCAAAGAACCCAATGTTTTAAGTATTTGAGGACCCTATGGCACAACAATGTTACTGAGGTGTACTGTAGACTCCAGGCAGAAGCTGCTCCTGAAAGACACTCAGACCTCAAAAAGACTGCATACTCATAATCACAAAACGCTGTTGTATTAGTCTGTTTTCATGCTGCTGATAAAGACATACCCGAGACTGGGCCATTAACAATGGAAATAGGTTTAATGGAGAACTCACAGTTCCACGTGAGTGGAACACAGGCAGGCCAAGAGAGACTGTGTACGGGAACTCCTATTTTTAAAATCGTCAGATCTCGTGAGACCCGTTCACTATCACGAGAACAGCACGGGAAAGACCCACGCCATGATTCCATCATCTCCAACCAGGTCCCTCCCACAACACGTAGGATTTATGGGAGTTGCAAGATGAGATTTTGGTGGAGACACGAAGCCAAACCATATAATCTATAAAAAGGTCAGCAATAACAGTGGTGAAGTATGACATTTCAGGGTCTATCTATTTTAGCTACAGGAAATGGGCATGGTTTTAATTTTTCACTGATTTGGTTATGGTAATGTGTCATAATATTCTTAAACAAGGACAATTGTACCTGGTAGTTGTCAGAGGGTTACATACGCATAGTCTAAATCTTTCAAAGGTTTTCATGTAAAACAGTTTGATTTCTGTTTAAATGCTGAGAATGAAATAAAACTGTTTTTCAACTTCAGCTCAGCTCTCTTGTTTCAGACGTCCATAAGCAAAATTTAGCAGTTGCCTATAAAAGTTTCAGTTGGAGATATATTGAACCATCTGTTTCATTTGCTCCCCAATACTTGAAGATAAGTAACCCCTGGCATCAGAAGCAAATACAGCAGCTGTGATTTTGCTTGTAGTATGCTAGTTGTGCTATCAAGATTCCAAATCCTAGGGTATCATAATGTCTTCCAAGGCCAAATGATTTAAACCAAGGTCAGTAGATTGTTCTCTGAGGACAGGGAAAAATAATAGTTTAGGATCTGATCACTCAGGTATGGTGACAATTAGCATTAATTTGTGACTTTTAGATACTGAAATTGATTTTGCCATTAAAGTAGAGTTTCAAACTGACTAAGGTATGCACACATCAATCTAATAAATGTGGATGATCGAAGCAAACCAGATGCTTTACAAGTATCTCCTCTCATTTATGTGAGGGGTGTATAGCATGCATAAAAGTCATTTCTTAAACTCCTTATATCATCTCTAAATCACAACATTTAGTCCATGCCACTGCTCATTTGACTACTGGTAAATTCAGTTAAGAGCATATTTTATGGCGTCTCCTCTTCTACTGAGTTTTAGGTAAGCTGGAATATTTGGTCTTGAGTTCATATTGAACACCGCTTGCCCAAGCCAACAAGGCTTTTCTGAAGTGTTTCTTTTGTTCCTGTGCCTATTCTTTTGTTCTTATACAGGAATGCTTTGCTGTGGCTCTCAATGCTTTTAGTATTCTGGTCTGCTTTCTCCCCTCTTATTTGTCCACCCAATGCCCAATTCTCCTGCCATCAATTCCGAGGGCCTGTCATCTAGGACTTCGTGGTGCATGTACTGCTGCTACAGGTAGGCAGTTTCATCAGTGCTCACCCCTGATCCTCCATACTTCTTTCAAATCGATCAATGTGAATGGCCTTTCCTCTTGTCTTCTCACAACCTGGATGTATTTTCTAAAACAAATGTCTGGTAGAAGTTCTCTTCTGGAAGTAGTACATGTATTTTGTTTTGCTTCCAAAGTTCCTAAGTCAAAATAACTATCTTTTGGGGATGAGAAAGAGTTTGCCACTTTTTTCATTCACTTGCAGCAACATAAATCTGAAATAAACTACCTTCTCACTTGTAGGTCTACTCACGATGCAGGGGAAAAGTACAAAATATTTTACAAAACCTTTTACTTCAAAATATTTATCTTCTATTAAAATGCATTTTGTGTATTAAATCCTCTTGAATAGGTTATTTATAAGTAGGGTTTAGATAATAGGTTATATGCTCATCTTATTTATGAGTAACTTAAGTTCTTTTCTGTGTTACTAATTATTTGTGAAGCTATTACATTCAGAATCAGAAGTATTTTTTATTCAACTAAGAAATAAAGCTTTGGTACTATCAGCCTACTTTAATAGCTCAGGTGACAATGATGACTAGAGTCTTCCAAATTTTCAGATTTCAGTATACTAATAAACAAAGTTCAACGAATTTCACTAAACATGGCTTACCATCTTGTAGAAATGTCTTAATGGGTAAAAAGCATGATTCACATATAACTATTTTGCCCTAAATACAAGAAAATAACATATATTTTTAGAATTAGTTTCTAGCCAGGGATTAGGACAAGCTTTAAAATATTATATTACCATGTAAGGTTTTAGGAAAAGTTCTTAATACTGCTGACATTTTAAAACTTGCCTGAAAAATTGGCCGTTGGCATATTCTAATCCTACTAGGAGGACTGAGTAGCAAAGCTTATCTCACATTATTTTTTCCTCTGGGAGAAAGGACAAACAAAGAGGTTTGATAAATAACTAGTGAATATTAAATGGCAGTGACCAGTATTAATTTAGGGTAATTGTTTTAATGTATGGCCAATTGACATAACATTACACGGACTCAAATATTTATCAATGATACAAGTTCATTTTGAGGGTGTACCATTTATTTAAAATGAATCTTCATGTGGACAAAGTGCCAAGCATTCTGAAAATTCACAGGTCCCAGTTTCCTGGTTTATTTTGTTCACTTCCTCCTGACTTATTAACCCATTTAATTAAAAATGACATATTACTTCCTGTATTTGTATTCTTTACATATAAATCTGCCAGAACAGAGAAACAAATTCATCCTCATTCTCATAACAGAGATAGAGAAAATTGCCACTTGTACAAAAAATATTCATTACATTTGTGGTCTTATAAACAGCATCCTGGAGTTTCTCTCTGGTGTTGCTTGGATTTATTTTAGTGTATAGTATTCGAGGATAATGGCTGAAATCAAACAATGAATCCTTTAGTGAATTGAGAAGATAGTGTGGCTTTCAAAAATACAACAGCTTTTGTTTCTTCTTAAAAAGTCCATCCTTCATTGCAGGGATTTTTGGCATGCCTAAATTTATGTCCATTTGTTCATTTGTCACACAAATAGAAATGCATCCTTTAAGCAACAGGCACAATGTGGGATGCTGCAGGTGAGATCAGCATGACACATGGTTTCTGTTTAAATGTTCCTTACAAGCTAATTATGGAGATCAGACATTGCACAAATATCTAATTCAAGGTGTGTGTGTGTGTGTGTGTGTGTGTGTGTGCATGCCATGCAAGAGATACAAATTTGGTACTGTAGAAGCATACACAGGAGGAATCACATGATTCTGCCTAGATAAATCAGAGAAAGTAATTTAAGAGGAAAATAATATTGGCTAAATCTTGAGGCTTTGAACCTTGATTTTGAAAAATTGGTCATCAGGAGTAAGGAGCACACCTAGTCAGAAGAAACACCATGAACTCACCCAGGGCAAACACTACTGTTTTTGACTTCTGGCAGTCTTTACAAATCGGCTGAAATTAAGGTAATTAAGGTAATTAAGGTCAAATCTTAATTTGATCAACACTGAGAAATTTCCTGGAATGTGGGATTCTCAGTGTTAAAACAAGGACACACATGAGCAAACTGAGATGATTGCTCAGCCTAGATTAAATACAAGTTTTTTCCTACCTTTATCTTCTTCCCAATGTTATTCTTATTTCTATGTCATACCTTTCCAACTTTAATCTACAAGTATTTTTACATATGAATCTAATAATCCATGAAACCCAGCAAATCAATTGAAGACTTTCCCCCTTTTGTGTGATCTGCAAGGGTTTAATCTTCATTCTCTTCAGAAAGTGGGGTGGAAAGATACTACATTCAGACTCCTTAGCATGGCAAAAACAACACAGACAGGTAATGATGATAAGAATAATGATAGCTAACACAAATTGAGTTATTACTATGGGCCAGGGGTTGTTCTAAGCGTTTCATGTATATTTATGCATTTAATACCTATAACAACCATAAGAGATGGGAATATCTGTGAAATTGTTACGGTGAGAAAACTCAGGCATTGAAATATTAAGTAACTTGTCCAAGTGCTGAAACTGGAAGTAAAAACCAAAGCAATATGACTTCAGATTCAATCCTCTTCATTACACTACTGGATTTCTATATAAAATCTAAACTTTATATTCTGCAGTATTTAGAATAAGATGCAAGGTCAAAAAAGGTTGGGTTTAAAAATTTTTTTTCATTCCTTTCTTTTTTTTAAGATGGAAAAGATTTAAGGGGATTTAAAGACTGAAGACAGTAGAAGTCCAGAAAAGAAACGGAATGCTACTGGAAGTTATAAGAGGAAAACATCAAAGGGGAGCATTGGCCTTGAAAATTCTTTTAGTGGAGGGAGGTTAATGCTGTTATTCACCAGACTTTATAGGATAAAGAAATAGATGAAATATAGAATCTAGGAAATATATAAATGAAAATGATCTCAATTTAAGTGAAATGACATGATTTGCCATAACTATTTTTCGAAGGATTTCCTTTTTTGCATTGATAAAGAGGCGATTGAAAAGGGATAGATCAAGTCGATGTGTAAGGCTTACTAGGGTAAAATGCTGTTGGTCAAGCTCATTGCTCTCTCTGGAACATTTTTCACATATCCTTCTGAATAAAACTCTTCCCTTAACATCTAGTACAGTCTGTTTCTATCTCTCTCTAAACACATGTTCCTAATCTCATTCCTGGATCTTACTCTCCTTTTATCACATCTGTGTGTGCCCTAAAGGTTTATTCATGTAATTTTAACATTCATTCATCCACAACTCTTTTCCTCTATCATTGCGGTAATGTCAGCTCACATATTTGTTTCTCATTACATATGTTTAGTTAAATTAATAATCATAGAACAGATCTTGGATTTGTCAAAAATTTGATAAGATAAATTTTACAGTGGATTCTATTGCCACAGTTTTTACACAGAAAAATAGTAATTTCTGAAAAGTTTTCTTCTTGTTGGCAGGAATAAACAGTTCACTGTTAATTTTTTCTGTAGCTATATCTATATGATAGTTAAACATTTCAACATCTAAAATATTCTGCCATCTTAAATCTACAGTTTTATTAATAGTTTTTTTTTGCTTTTATTTTAAAATTTCAGTGTTGTCATTTATACTTCTAATAGAAAAAAAAAAAGCCAAAATACTTTCTACTAGACTTAACCTTGCAGCATTATCCACTTTAAAATGGAGTTGGATTGCCTGGACACAGTCTAAAAACAAAATTATATTGCATCATCTAAGGAGAAATAAACTCATTTTCAAGGTATGAAAATTCTAGAGGCTAGAGAGACACTCTCTGATTATTTGTAAAAAGAAAAAAAAAAAAGTCTAGACCCTGAACAGATCACTTCAAGGCAACTTAGATTTTTTTCTAACATGTACCTCAAAAACTCTTCCAGCCTCTACGCGTTACCCAGTTCCAAAGCCACTTCCACATTTTTAGATATTTGTTACAGAAGCACCCCACACTTGGTACCAAAATCTGTATTAGTTTGCTAAGTATGCCACAATGAGTACTATAGACTGGATGGTTCAAACAACAGAAATCTATTTTCTCAAACTTCAACATCGAGTTGTCAGTAGGGTTGGTTTTATTTTGCGGCCCCTCTCCTTACCTTGTAGATGGTTGTCTTATCCCTCTGTTTTCACATAGTCATTTCTCTGTATATGCACGTGTGTGGTCTTTCTGTGTGTCCAAATTTCCTCTTCTTAAAGGACACCAGCCATATTGGGATAAAGATCACACTAAAGCCCTCATTTTAAATTAATAACTTATTTAAAGACCCAAATACAATTACATTCTGAGGTACTAGGGGTTAGGACTTCAAAATACAAATTTATTGGGAACAGAATTCAGCCTATAACATGCACTACTTTCAAAAAGTGCTGTATAATTAACAACATTTAACATGTAGACATCTCTGTTATTTTAAAGAAACAACTGAGATCAAGCAGTTAAGAGACTAGCTTAGAGTTACATAGCTTATTAGAAGGATAGCCAGGACTGGGTTTTCATTTTTCTTTCCCTATTCTTCTAACTATCTTTCAGAATGCCTCTTGCATATTTCCTTTCTGATGCTATTCTCTTAATGTTTTTTTTTTTTTTTTGAGATGGAGTCTTGCTCTGTTGCCCAGCCTGGAGTGCAGTGGTATGATCTTGGCTCACTGCAACCTCTGCCTCCCAGGTTCCAGCGATTCTCCTGCCTCAGCCTCCAGAGTAGTTGGGATTACAGGCACCAGCCACCATGCCTGGCTAATTTTTGTATTTTTAGCAGAGACGGGGTTTCACCGTGTTGGCCAGGCTAGTCTTGAACTCCTGATCTCAAGTGATCTGCCTGCCTCGGCCTCCCAAAGTATTGGGATTATAGGCATGAGCCACTGCATCTGGCCTATTCTCTTAATTTTTAAACTCTACCTTATCTTTCTTTTTCTCAAATTCTTTGGTACGGTGACAATTAGCATTAATTTGTGACTTTTAGATATCTGAAGATATTCTTTTCACTGCCATGGCTTTTAATACTGTAACTATACTTCCACTGTGGATTTGCATTTCCAGCTTCATCCCAACTCTGTCACTAAGCTTTAAACCCACGTGTCTACTGACCACTGGACACCTCTACTCAGGTGTACCCAGACTCCTCAAATCCAATCCCATTCACCCCCAAAATATCTCCTTTTTATATTTTATGTCCTTAAACTCCTTCTTCTTTGAAATAAATCTCTGAATCACTCAACACTTACCTTATCTAAAGCTAGAAATCCTAATACCATTTTAAATGTTTTCCTTTACCACACCCCTCATATACAATTAATCACTATGTCTCATTTCTTCTACATTCTAAAAAATCTTAAATGGGCCCAATCCTTTTTTATCAGCTCTTCTTCAGTTCCCAGAATTCATTTTCTTGCCTCCTGACTTTTGTATATGTTATTCTCCTGATAGGGAAATATATAACCAACTTTACATGTCACTAATTTAATATCATTGTGCTCTGCTGTAAACTTAGAAATAACTGTTTCTAGGAAAACTTTGCTGTTCATACTGGATTCGTTCCCTCTCCCCGTGCTCGATTCCTGCTGCACTGCAGCTACCATGACACTTAGTGCTCTGGATTCTTGGGGCCTGAACAATTGTCTGAGTGCTATCCACTCCCTCAGTAGGCTGGCAATTCCTGTAGGACAGAAGCTATGAGTTCTTACCAGTATCTCTGTAATGCTTCTTTTTGAGAGGAGGTAATAATCATATAAACACTACTTGTGGTGAATGAATTCTGGTCTACACAATTTTAATGAAATATTTATTCTATTTTATTAGGTTGCTACATCTTTGGCTAACATTATTGAAGACTCAGGTAGACAATTTATATAAAAGCAGATTTAATTTTGGGCAGTACATCTAGCCAAGATAACATGTAGAAAATAAGATTCAGCACATAGAGATATATCTTTATTAGTCTTGTGTCTTGGGTTTTTTTTTTCTTTTTTCCTGAGAATCAGATTGAGGGATGTAACTTAGTAAAAGTGTCTCAGTTCATTTTGTCTGCCCTGGCACTTTAAAATTCATTTAAAATTTTGAAAAATGGATGCTTAAGGAACATGAAGACATTTAACAACATTAGTGTGCAGTGATTAAAAAAAATATGAGAACAAAAGCAATAGTAGCTCAAATTAAGATATAAGGACCATATAACATTTTTTAAATGTGTATACTAAATTATGATGAAATGAAAGTGACATAAACAGCAAGAAAAGTGGTTACCTACTATATTTAAACTTATTAGCAATTCTGGCAGGCCAAACACAGGCAGGGAGTTTTGGACGAAGGTGTCTATTACAGAGTGATCTGCAATCTGATCACTGAGGCAGAGCTGCCGGAAAACCTCAGAGAAAACTCAGGTCAAATCTCATTCAAGTTGTCTTAGCCATGACACCATTCAACTCAAAAGAAGTAAATGCATAGGATTTAAAGTATTTCCTATATGCATATTTTCATAATGCTATATCTTAATATTTTACATTAAGGATTTTATATTTTGATCATAAATGAAAGGAACACTTCTAATAGCTGAGGCATCTGCAAAAAGCTGGGTGCAACTACAGGGAAAATATCTGAATGTGTAATAGGGTAGAAAATTAGGTAAAAATAAGCATTACTATTTGGCCTTGTTCTTTATATTTTTTCCCAGCTGTCTTCAGTAAGGCAGCAATAAGAAAGAGGTGATACAGTGTAGAGATAGGAATTTTGACATTGATTTCCTTACCAAGGAGAAGATATGTTGTTAGTATTAAAAAATATATATCTTAAATGTTTGAATGGGTTGGAAAGAGAGGGACCTTTTTAGAGGTTGAAAAAAACTTTAACAGTGTATATGTATGATAGATTCTTTACCCATATTTCCAGTTTGCCTTTTAGATATATCATTTTTACATTGGTTTAGATCCCTACCAGAAATTGACTGGATGGTCCATTGGATGGTTCTCATTACCAAGATGCTGTCTAGAATGTATTAAAGGAGGTATTATTGCAAGAAAATGTATGTATGCCTAAGTATTTAACCTCTCAGTGATCATCCTCGAATGCCACTTTTGGCTGCAAGTTGATTAGGATAGCCCAGGAGACCATCAGATAATCTTCATTTTTAAACAGGTTTGGCAATTCTAACTTTATCTGCCATTCTGCTATTCTATTGAAGGAGTCATTTTGGAGGCTCTTACCATGGATCCCAGCTGACCCCATGGTGGTAGCCTTAAAGCCCAACTTCTGATTCAGTGAGGTTTCTGGGCAATACTATAGAGGCAACTGTTCTTACTGTAATAATTCCTCAATCTTGTATACTAAGGCTAAATACCCTATGTGCTGGGGTAATGAAATATAAATAACAATTTGTGTTTTTGGTAGTGGTGGAGTGTAGAGGAAGGAGAGGCTCCTCATGACTTCTGAAAAGGTCATTAATCATAATCACTGTTCTAACAAGCTAAAGTTACATTTTCTTCACATCAGCAATTGAAAAGTCCATTATAAGTTGATAGACCTGGGACAATGTTATATATAGTATATGTAATTCATTTACAAATATTTATAAATACTCTGTTAGCCTCTCACTCTTTTCTAGAAGACTAATCTCTAGAAAGACAATCTTGAATAATTTTTTAAATTGCCATTCCTGTCAGTATATGTGATATGGTTTGGCTGTATCCCCACCCAAATCTCATCTTGAATTGTGTTTCCCATAATCCCCATGTGTTGTGAGAGGGACACGATGGGAAGTGATTGGATCATGGGGGCAGTTCCCCTCTGCTGTTCTGGTGATAGAGAGTGAGTTGTCATGAGATCTAGTGGTTTTATAAACATCTGTAACTTCCCCTGTTTGCACTTATTCTCTCCTGCCACCCTGTTAAGAGGTACCTTCTGCCATGATTGTAAGTTTCCTGAGGTCTCCCCAGTCATATGGAAATGTGAGTCAATTAAACCTCCTTTCTTTATAAATTACTCAGTCTCAGGTATTTCTTCATAGCAGTGTGAGAATGGATTAATACAATAAATTGGTATGGAGAAGTGGGGTACTGCTTTAAGCATACCCAAAAATGTGGAAGTAACTTTGGAACTGGGTAACAGGCAGAGGTTGGAATCATTTGGAGGGCTCAGAAGAAGGCAAGAAAATGTGGGAAAGTTTGGAACTTCCTAGAGACTTGGAGGGCTCAGAAGACAGGAAGATGTGGGAATGTTTGAAACTTCCTAGAGACTTACTGAATGACTTTGACCAAAATGCTGAGAGTGATTATGTACAATGAAGTCCAGGCTGAGGTGGTCTCAGAAAGAGATGAAAAATTTGTTTGGAATTGGAGTAAAGGCCACTCTTGCTATGCTTTAGCAAAGAGACATGTGGCTTTTTGCCCCTGCCCTAGAGATTTGTGAAACTTTGAACTTGGGAGAGATGATTTAGGGTATCTGGCAGAAGAAATTTTTTTTATTTTTTTGATTTTTGGTTTTGTTTTTTTTTTGAGACAGAGTCTTACACTGTCACCCAGGCTGGAGTGCCGTGGTGCGATCTCGGCTCACTGCAAGCTCCGCCCCCTGGGTTCATGCCATTCTCCTGCCTCAGCCTCCCGAGTAGCTGGGAATACAGGCACCCACCACTACCCCCGGCTAATTTTTTGTATATTTAGTAGAGACAGGGTTTCACCATGTTAGCCAGGATGGTCTCTATCTCCTGACCTCATGATCCACCCACTTTGGCCTCCCAAAGTGCTGGGATTACAGACATGAGACACCACGCCCAGCCTGGCAGAAGAAATTTCTAAGCTGCGAAGCATTCAAGAGGTGACAGAGCATGAGAGTTTGGAAAATTTGCAGCTTGATAATGCAGTGGAAAAGAAAAACCCATTTTCTGAGGAGAAACTCAAGCCAGCTGCAGAAATTTGCATAAGTAATGAGGAGCCAAATTGTAATCACCAAGACAATGGGGAAAATGTCTCCAGGGAATGTCAGAGACATTCATGGCAGCCTCTTCCATTACAGGCCTGGAGACCTAGGAGGGAGAAATGGTTTCCTGAGCTGGGTCCAGGGCCCCCATGCTGTGTTCAGCCTCAGAACTTGGTGCCCTGCATCCCAGCCACTCTGGCCTTGGCTAAAAGTGGCCAAGGTACAGCTCAGGTCATTGCTTCAGAGGGTACAAGCCCCAAGCCTTGACAACCTCCATGTGGTGTTGGGCCCGCAGGTGTGCAAAAGATAAGAATTGAAGTTTGGGAACCTCCACCTGAATTTTAAAGGATGTATAGAAACACCTGGGTATCCACGCAGAAGTCTGCGGCAGGGGTGGAGCCCTCATGAGGAACTTTTGTTAGGGCATTGCAGAAGGGAAATGTGGGGTTGGAGCCCACATATGGATTCCCAACTGAGGCACTGCCTAGTGGAACTGTGAGAAGAGGGCCACTGTCCTTCAAACCCCAGAATGGTAGACTCATTGACAGCTTGCACTGCATGCCTGGAAAAGCCACAGACACTCAATGCCAGCCATGAACATAGCTGGGAGAGGGGCTGCACCCTGCGAAGTCACAGGGGCAGTGCTGCCCAAGGCCATGGAGTCTACCTCTTGCATCAGCATAACCTGGGCGTAAGACATGGAGTCAGAGGAGATCATTTTGGAACCTTAAGGTTTAATCACTGCCCCATTGGAATTCAGACTTGCATGGGGCCTGTAACCTCTTTGTTTTAGCCATTCTCTCCCATTGGAAATGTCTGTATTTATCCAATGCCTGTACCCCCATTGTATCTAGAAAGTAACTAACTTGCTTTTGATTTTACAGACTCATAGGCAGAAGGGACTTGTCTTGTCTCAGATGAGACTTTATAGTTGAGCTTTTGGGTTAATGCTTGAATGAGCTAAGAATTTGGGGAACTGCTGGAAAGGCATTATTGTGTTTTGAAATGTGAGGACATGAGATTTGGGAGGGGCCAGGTACAGAATAATGTGGTTTGGCTCTGTGTCCCCACCAAAATCTCATCTTGAATTGTAGTCACCTTAATCCCCACATGTCATGGAAGGGACCTGGTGCGAAGTGATTGGATCATGGAGACAGTCTCCCCCATGCTGTTCTGGTGATAGTTATGAATTCTCACGAGATCTGATGGTTTTATAAACGTCTTGAATTTTCCCTGCTTGCACTCATTCTCTCTTCTGCCACCCTGTGAAGTGGCGACTTCTGCCATGATTATAAGTTTCCTGAGACCTCTCTAGCCATGTGGAACTGTGAGTCAATTAAACCTCTTTTCTTGATAAATTACCCAGTCTCAGGTATTTCTTCATAGCAGCATGAGAACTGATTAATACAATGTGTATGTATGTGTGTATATAAATATATATGATCTATAGTAATAGATCATATAATGTGGCCACATGAATAAAATATGACAAAAATACATAAAGGCATTAATTAGGTCTTCTCTGGACCTCATGGTGTTCACATTCACTGCCATCAAGTGAATTAGTAATTTTTGGAAATTTCCAGAACCAGTATAGAAACTGGCTTGAGTAGCTAAAAGACAACCCAAATCCCAAGAAATGCTCTGAGCAGAGTAAAATAATCCACATCATTAATTTTATTTATTAATCAAGAATAGGCTAAGAAAACAAGAAATCTAAATTCTGAACAAAGGTGAACAAAAGGAATTATAGAAGCAGCATCTAAGACTACAACACTAGATTTACAATAATAGTCTGTATTATAAGCTCCTGCCCATTCCTTCCAGATCCCCTTAACCCCTGGTTCCCAAAAGAGTCACTGCAAACACACAGGCACAGGCATAGATACATCACCTTTGCCCACTCTCTCTGCTTACTCTCTCTGAGACACTAAGGACGACCTGGGTAAATGAAGAAATTTATATCTTTAGCTTATTAGGGGAAAATAGCATACCTCTCACATAAAGGACTAAGTGTATTCAGGTTGCTTTTTGAGAGATAAATTATAAATCAACACAGCTCTTAGATGCCCAAGGTAGCAAGATTGAGAGTTTCAATATAACCAAGAAAAGAAAAGATCAATCATAACATGGTCACGATGGAAGTCATGAAAAAGCAACATTATCAAGGCCTTGCAAACTCCATCCACATCAATTAAACATTCTGTCTTAGGGAAGGTTTATCCCCATTATGAGTATAGATGTGTTAGAATATTTGGGTATAAAGCTATTAAACATTAAATTCCTGTAATTCACTACTCTTGCTCTCATTTCAGGCTTTCCCAGCATCTGTCTGATGACTGAGGTAGCTTCCTATAGAGAGAGGTCAGGCTAGTCAGGCCTTCATGAACACTGAGCCTGGTGACAGGACATTTCTTATTTTAATGTAATACACTAGAATCCTGATTTATACAGTTCACTATCTTAAGGTTGAATCTCCTTGAATCACTCAATTTCAGTATACTGGCAAAACAGCATTTCTGGATCTGCCCAGCTGAGGTTAGGTAAAGGATCAGGTAAATATCAGCATTTCTGGATCTGCCCAGCTGAGGTTAGGTAAAGGATCAGGTAAATATCACTTCACTCCATTTTATAAAATCTAGACTTTCCTGGCAAACTTCTGGCTTCACTGTCTGCCTATCTTTAAAATTTCAAAAATGCCTACTTTTTTGGTTTATGATGGGTATTAAACAGGATTATATATGAAATGAGCCTGGCCCAGTGCATTTTATTTAAGGCTCATATAACATTGCTTCTCTTTCTGAACTTGAGAGCTCATAAAACAACTTTAACATTGTGGCACTCTGGTGCTCTTTCTGCCTCAACAGGAAAAACTTAATGCCCCAAACTAAAGCTGGGTAGTATGCCAGTCTATGGTGGTTTTAAAATAATATGCTTTTTCTTGATTATAAAAGCAAAAGATATATTTAATTCAGACACAGAGAGAGCTATAAAAAGAGAAATAAAATCATTCATAACCAGTGGCATACTAGTAAATATTTAACAGCTGGCTCTTCAGGAAAAATGTATATGTTGATATACTAACATAAGTTTTTACAAGTTTTGGTGATATACAAATGATAATAAAATACATAATATTCTTTGTTGTAAATTATATCTAACCAATAATTTGTATACAACGCTTTCATGGATTTTTTTGCCAAATTCTGTTATCTGTAGACAAACTCTGGTTGTAATCCAAACATGATTCAACAAATGGAGTTTTATCCTAGTCATCTATTACTTTTTGCAATACAGTTATTGTCATTAAATCTGAATTGTGATCTCCTCTTAAACTATTTATCACCCTTATACAAATTATACTCATTACAATGAGACCTATTTCATCTTCAGCACTAGACATGCACACATTAATCTATGCTATTAACTCTTTCTCTATTACTTTCTTAACTCTAGGCAAACAACAAAATATTGAATCAAGTCCTGATTTGAAGCATTGGCTGATTTCAAGCTACCCAAACGGCATCGCTGAATGTGGAGATAAGAAGTGATGTGCAGCAGCACACCATTATACAGTACTTCCAACATGTAGATAAAGAAGACATAAATAACCTGAAAAGTACAGGTAATAACTACATGCCTTGAATGCATTTTATTTTCTCTGAAGTACATTCTTAAGTGATTTTTTCTTATATTTTGTGGGTGACAAATTGTCTGAGTCTTGGCATATTAAAAGTTTCATTAATTTGCCTTTATATTTGGATAAGAATATAGCTGGGTATAGGAATCTAGTTTCAGATTATGTCTACCCATAAATTTAAGATTATTGCTCCACTGAGCTCTGCATTTGTACTCTTGTCACTAAGAAGTACAGTATTAGGAGTTTTTTCTCTATTGTCGGTAGCTGGGTTTTAGTCATTAAAAAAAACCTGAAGATTTTTGAAACTTTTGATTTACTAAAATTTTTGTTATAAGAACTTGCAGTCTGCATCATTTCTATTTTAGTGTGTGTAGAGTCAGTTTATTATTTTCTCTTGAAACTCAGGGGTTTTGTTTGTTTGTTTGAGGCGGAGTCTCACTCTGTCGCCCAGGCTGGAGTGCAGTGGCGCGATCTTGGGTCACTGCAAGCTCTGCCTCCCGGGTTCATGCCATTCTTCTGCCTCGGCCTCCCGAGTAGCTGGAACTACAGGCACCTGCCACCACGCCCAGCTAATTTTTTCTATTTTTTAGTAGAGACGGGGTTTCACTGTGTTAGCCAGGATGGTCTTGATCTCCTGACCTCGTGATCCGCCTGCCTCAGCCTCCCAAAATGCTAGGATTACAGGCTTGAGCCACCGTGCCCAGCCTGTTTTTTGTTTTTAGAGACAGAGTCTCACTGTGTTACTCAGATGGGTCTCGAACTCATGGCCTCAAGTGATCCTCCCATCTCAGTCTCCAAATTCCTGGATTACAGGTGTGAACCACTGTGCCCAGCAGGGCTACTTTTAAATTTGGGGGAAATTATTTTTAATCATATTTTTAAAATATGTGTAGTCTTTTATCCCTCATCCACCTCCCACCCTTACCCCCAAGGCCCCAAAGTCCATTGTATTATTATTATTATTATTATTATTTGAGATGGAGTCTTGCTCTGTTGCCCAGGCTGGAGTGCAGTGGTGCAATCTCGGCTCACTGCAAACTCTGCCTCCTGGGTTCAGCCATTCTCCTGCCTCAGCCTCCTGAGTAGCTGGGACTACAGGTGCCCACCATCACCTTCGGCTAATTTTTTGTATTTTTAGTAGAGATGGGGTTTCACCGTGTTAGCCAGGAATGTCTCGATCTCCTAACCTCATGATCCGCCTGCCTCAGCCTCCCAAAGTGCTGGAATTACAGGCGTGAGCCACTGCGCCTCGCCTCCATTATATTATTCTTATGCCTTTGCATCCTCATAGCTCAGTTTCCACTTACGAGTGAGTACATATGATGTTTAGCTTTCCATTCCTGAGTTACTTCACTTAGAATAATGGTCTCCAATTTCATCTAGGTTGCTGCAAATGCCATTATTCCATTCCTTTTTATGGCTGAGGAGCATTCCATGGTATATATATATTGCTACATTTTATTTAACCACTCATTGATTGATGGACATTTGGGCAGATTCAATATTTTTGCAATTGCGAATTGTGCTGCCATAAATACACGTGTGCAAGTATCTTTTTTCATATAATGGCTTCATTTCCTACAGGTAGATACACAGGAGTGAGAATGCTGGATCAAATGATAGATCTACATTTAGTTCTTGTAGGAATCACCACACTGTTTTCCATAGTGGTTGTACTAGTTTACATTCCCACAAATAGTGTAAAAAATGTTCCCTTTTCACCACATTCTCACCAACATCTATTATTTTTTGATTTTCTGATTATGGCCATTCTTGCAGGGGTGAGGTGGTATCACATTGTGGTTTTGATTTGCATTTCTCCGGTAATTAGTGGTGTTGAGCATTTTTTCATATATTTCTTGGCCATTTGTATATCTTCTTTTCAGAACTGACTATTCATGTCCTTAGCCCACTTTTGATAAGATTGATTGTTTTATTGTTGCTGATTTGCTTGAGTTCCTTGTAGATTCTGGATAATAGTCCTTTAGTTGGATGTACAGATTGTGAAGACCTTTTTCCCCCCACTCTTTGGGTTGTCTGTTTATTCTTCTGATTATTTCTTTTGCTGTGCAGAAGCTTTTTAGCTTAATTAGGTCCCATCTATTTATCTTTTTGTTTCACTTGATTTTGGGTTCTTTGTTATGAAGTCTTTGCCTAAGCTAATGTCTAGAAGGGGTTTTCCAATGTTATCTTCTGGAATTTTTAGATTTCAGCCCTTGATCCATCTTAAGTTGATTTTTTGTGCAGGTGAGAGATGAAGATCCAGGTTCATTCTTCTACACGTGGCTTGCCCATTATTCCAGAACCATTTGTTGAATAGGGTGTCATTTCCCCACTCTATGTTTTTGTTTCCTTTGTCAAAGATCAGTTGACTGTAAGTATTTGGCTTTATTTCTGGATTCTGGATTCTGTTCCATTGGTCTATATGCCTGTTTTTATACCAGTATCCTGCTGTTTTGGTGACTATGCCCTTATAGTATAGTTTAAAGTCAGGTAATGTAATGCCTCCAGATTTTTTTTTTCCTTAGTCTTGCTTTGACTATGTGGGCTCTTTTTTGGTTCCATATAAATTTTAGGATTGTTTTTTCAAGTTCTGTAAGGAATTATGGTGGTATTTTTATGGGAATTACATTAAATTTGTAGATTACTTTTAGCAGTATGGTCATTTTCACAATATTAATTCTACCCATCCATGAACATGGGATGTGTTTCCATTTGTTTGTGTCATCTTTGATTTATTTCAGCAGTGTTTTATAGTTTTCATTGTAGAAGGTCTTTCACCTCCTTGGTTAAGTATATTCTTAAGTATTTTATTTTTGTTGCAGCTATTGTAAAAGAGGTTGAGTTCTTGATTTGATTCTCAGCTAGGTCACTGTTGGTGTACAGCAGAACTACTCATTTCTGTACATTAATTTTGTTTTCTGAAACTTTGCTGAATCCATTTACCAGTTCTAGGAGCTTTTTGAATCAATATTTAAGGTTTCCTAGGTATACAATCATGTCACAGCAAACAGCGACAGTTTGACTTCCTTTTTACCAATTTGGATGCCTTTTATTTCTTTCTCTTGTCTGATTGCTCTGGCTAGGACTTCCAGTGCTATGTTAAATAGAAGTGGTAAAAGTAGGCATCTTTGTCTTGTTCCAGCTCTCAGGGGGAATGTTTTCAAATTTTCCCTATTCATTCTAACGCTGGCTGTGGGTTTGTCAAAAATGGCTTTTATTACCTTAAGGTATGTCCCTTCTATGCCAATTTTGCAAGAGATTTAATCATAAAGGGATGCTGGATTTTTTTCAGATGCATTTTCTACATCTTTTGAGATGATCATATGATTTTTGTTTTAATTATGTTTATGCAGTGTATCACATTTATTGGCTTATAGATGTTAAACCATCCCTGCATCTCTGATATAAAACCCATTTGATCATGATGGATTCTTTTAGACATGCAGTTGGATTCAGTTAGCTAGTGTTTCATTGAGGACTTTTGCATCTATTTTCATCAAGGATATTGGTCTGTAGTTTTCTTTTTTTGTTATGCCCTTTCCTGATTTTGGTATTAGGGTGATAGTGGCTTCATAGAATGACTTAGGGAGGATTCCCTGTTTCTCTGTCTTTTGGAATAGTGTCAATAGGATTTGTACCAATTCTTCTTTGAATATCTGAAATAATTCAGCTGTAAATCCATCTGATCTGAACCATTTCTTTCTTGGTAGCTTTTAAATTACCATTTCAATTTCACTGCTTGCTATTGGTCTGTTCAGATATTCTATTTCTTCCTGGCTTAATCTAGGAGTGTTGTATATTTCCAGGAATTTACCCATCTCCTCTAAATTTTCTTGTTTATGTGTATAAAGTTGTTTATAGTAGTCTTGAATGATCTTTTGTATTTGTGTGGTATCAGTTGTAATTTTTCCAGTTTTGTTTCTAATTGTGCTTATTTGGATCTTCCCTCTTCTTGTCTTGGTTAATCTCACTAATGGTCTATCAATTTTAATTTATATTTTCAAAGAACCAGCTCTTTGTTTCATTTATCTTTTGTATTTTATAAATTTGTTTCCATTTCATTTAGTTCTGCTCTGATCTTGGTTCATCTGCTGGGTTTGGGTTTGGTTTGTTCTTGTTTCTCTATTTTTTTGAGTTGTGACCTTAGATTATCTATTTGTGCTCTTTCAGACTTTTTGATGTAGGACTTTAATGCTATAAATTTTGCTCTTAGCACCACTTTTGCTGTATCCCAGAGGTTTTGATAGGTTGGGTCACCATTATCTCTCAGTTCAAAGAATTTTTAATTTCCATCTTGATTTCATTGTTAACCCAATTATCACTCAGGAGCGGTTTATTTAATTTTCATGTATTTGCATGGTTTTGAGGGTTTCTTTTAGAGTTGATTTTCAATTTTATTCCACTGTGGTCTGAGAGAGTACTTGATATAATTTTGATTTTCTTGAATTTGCTGAGACTTGTTTTGTAGCCTATTAAATGGTCTATTTTGGAGAATGTTCCATGGCTGATGAATAGAATGCATATTCTACAGTTGTTGGGTAGAATGCTTTGTAAATATCTGTTGTCTGTTTGTTCTAGGGTGAAGCTTAAGTCCACTGTTTCTTTGTTAATTTTCTGTCTTGATGACCTGTCTAGTGCTGTCAGTGGAGTATTGAAGTCCCCACTATTGTGTTGCTGTCTATCTCATTTCTTAGGTCTAGTTGCAATAGTTTTATAAATTTGAGAACTCCAGTGTTAGGTGCATATATATTTAGGATAGTGATATTTTTCTGTTGGACTAGTCTTTTTATCATAATATAATGTCCCTCTGTCTTTTTTAACTGCAATTGCTTTAAAGTTTGTTTTGTCTGATGTAAGAATAGCTACTCCTGCTCACTTTTGGTGTCCATTTGCATGGAATATTTTTTTCCACCCCTTTACCTTAAGTTTATTTGATTCCTTATGTGTCAGGTGAGTCTCTTGAAGATGGCAGATACTTGGTTGGTGAATTCTTATTCATTCTGCCATTCTGTATCTTTTAAGTGGAGCATTTAGATCATTTACATTCAATGTTAGTATTGAGATGTGAGGTACCATTCTATTCATCATGCTATTTGTTGCCTGAATATCTTGCTTTTTTTGCATTGTGTTATTGTTTTATAGGTCCTGTGAGACACATGCGTTATGGAAATTCTATTTTGGTATATTTTGGGGATTTGTTTCAAGATTTAGAGATCCTTTTAGCAGTTCTTATATCGCTGGTTTGATAGTGGTGAACTCTCTCAGGATTTGTTGGTTCAAAAAAGACTATCTTTCCTTCATTTATGAAGCTTAGTTTCACTGGATATAAAATCATTTGCTGATCATTGTTTTGTTTAAGGAGGCTAAAGATAGGACCCTAATCCCTTCTAGCTTTTAGGGTTTTTGCTGAGAAATCCGCTGTTAATCTGATAGGTTTCCCTTTATAGGTTACCTGATGCTTTTGCCCAACTGCTCTTAAGATTCTTCCCTTTGTCTGACTTTAGATAACCTGATTACTGTGTGCCTAGGCAATGATCTTTTTGTGATGAATTTCCCAGGTGTTCTTTGAGCTTCTTGAATTTGAATGTCTAGATCTCTAGCAAGGCCAGGGAAGTTTTTCTTGATTATTTCCTCAAATATTATTCCAAATTTCTAGATTTCTCTTCTTTTTTGGGAATACTAATTACTGTTAGATTTGGCCTTTTAACATAATCCCAAATTTCTTGGAGGATTTGTTCATTTTTTTATATTTTTTTCATCTTTGTCAGATTAGGTTAATTCAAGTGCCTTGTCTTTGAGCTCTGAAGTTCTTTCTTCTACCTCTTCTACCTATTTAATTCTATTGCTGTGACTTTCCAGTGCATTTTCTATTTCTCTAAGTGTGTCCTTGATTACCAGAATTTGTCATTGTTTTTTATTTTTGCTATCTATTTCACTGAAGATTTTTTCCTTTTGTATCCTGTATCATTTTTTTAATTTCTTTAAGTTGGACTTCATCTGTCTCTTGCACCTCCTTGATTAGCTTAATAATCCACCTTCTGATTTGTTTTTTCTGGCAATTCAGAGATTTCATCTTGGTTTGGATCTATTGCTGGTGAGCTAGTGTGATCTTTTGGGAGAGTTTACGATGTTTTGTCATATTACCAGAATTTGTTGTTGTTGCCGTTTTTCCTTCTCATTTGGGTAGACTATGTCAAAGAGAAGATCTGGGACTCAAGGGCTGCTGTTCAGATTCTTTTGTCCCACAGCATGCTCCCTTGATGTGTTACTTTCCCCTTTCCCCTAGGAATAAAGCTTCCTGAGAGCCAAATCTGGTTCTAGCTACCCAGCAGAGCTACCAGGCTCTGGGGTGGTACTGGGGAGTGTCTGCAAAGAGTCCTGTGATGTGATCTGTCTTCAGGTCTCTCAGCTGTGGATACTAGCACCTGCTCTGGTGGAGGTAGCAGGGGAATGAGATGGACTCTATAAGGGTCCTTGGTTCTGTTTTTGTTAAGTGTGCTAATCTTGTGTTGGTTGGTCTCCAGCCAGGAGATGGCACTTTCAAGAGCCTGTTAGCTGCAGTTGTATAGGGAGGATCAGACTTTAGGTGGGGGGGTGTCATATATTTCCCAAGAGATTATGTCCTTTGTCTTCGGCTACCAGAGTGGGTAAAGACCATCAGGTGGGGGCAGGGTTAGGGTGTCTGAGCTCACACTCTGCTTGGGCAGGGCTTGCTGTGGCTGCTGCAGGGGATAGGGGTGTAGTTCCCAGGCCAGTGGAGTTATGTTCCCAAGAGGATTATGGCTGTATCTCCTGTATTACATAGGTCACTAGGGAAGGGGGAGGAAGCCGGCTGTCACAGTCCTCACTCCAATCTCATGCAGCCCACAGCCCGAATGGCCAGTCTCATTCCCACCTTGTCCCCACAACAGCACTGAGTTTATTTCCAGGCAGCCAGTGAGCAGGGTTGAGAATTTGCCCCAGGCTTCAAGCCTCTCAGCTGAGAAGGCAAGCAGACTCACAGTTCCTCTGCTGTAGCACAAAGCCTGCAGCAGCAATCCACCTCCTTCAAAGGGTCTGCGGATTCTCTCGACTTTCCTGGTATGTTCCCCCAGTAGTTCTTGGAACAAAATTTCATGATATAAGTCTCCACATGCAGCTCTGTCCATCCAAGTGGGAGCTGCAAGTTAGTCGTACATCCTATCTGCCATTTTCCAGACACAAACTCAGTCTTGTGTCTATTAATTTTGGAAATTTATACAGCTTCTTGACAGGCATTCCCCACCTCAGCAATTTAGTTATTTTACAGATACATTTTTACCTTCCCACATATCCTTATATTCATTTTATTTTGGAGTAAGAAGCAAAGCATAGCCAATTACTTTATACCATCTATGAAATTGATCCTGTTTCCCTGCTGATTTGAAATGCCATTTATATTATACGCTAAATTTCAATGTGTTTGAATATATTTCTAGAGTTTATTTTTTCTATTTGTCTATTTTTGTCTATTGTGTGATTGCTATATCTTTTAAATTACTATAACTTTAAAATTATTTTAATACTTGAACTCATCTTTAACATATTTCTGAATTATATTTGGTATTCACCCATATGTATGCTTCTAGGCATTGAAAATACACACCACCTTAATGGTAGGGGACTTTGAGAATATTTTGAGGGGAGTGAACAGAGTTGTATGAACTTTCCATGTTATTTTGAATGCTTTATGTCTTTGAAGTTTTATAGTGAATGTGTCATTTTTGTAAATTTTAATATGAAACGTAACAATTATTAATAACTAACTTAAAAACATTAAACAAAGTTACATATGGGAAAATGGTGCATAAAATAAACACGTAATTCAAAAATTAAAAAAATAAAAATAGCCAATGATCAGATAAAAAATAGTTAACCACAATTATAAATAAAAAGTAAATGAATTTTTTGCAAAACATTGGCAAAAAGTAATAAAACTCAAAATGTCAAAGAAACCAACATGAGGATTTTTTTAATGCAGTATTGTTTATAATAACACACATTTCGAACTCCCTAGATATTAATAACTGAGATTTCACATGACTAAGTTAAGCTACACTCAAGCAATGAATATTAAAATTTTGAAAAGCAAGATAAATATTAACATTGATTGAAGGGGAAGAGTCTTTAATTGTTAAATGAGAAAAATATGCTACAGCTTTGAATGCTGTTCATATCAAAGCATGTGCATGAATGTGAGTACCTGGCCATGTATGCAGTTTTTACATAGAAATTCTTAAAATGATGTTCCAAAGACTTTCCATAAGACAAAATGGAATTTTAAAAATGCTCAAGTAATCCACAGGAAGTCAGAAAAAAGAAAATAGAAAAATGCAAAACAGAGAGAACATAAAATAAGACTAAATTAAAAAAAGATAAATTTAAGTTCTACCAGATTAATACCTACATTAAATAAAAATGGTTTAAATAACTGAAAGACAGGAATTTGTAGATAGATTTAAAAAAACAATTACACAATTGTGTGCTGTCTATAGGAAACTCATTTTAAACATAGCATGATAGGCAGCTAATAAAAAATAAAAAGAGTAAAATGTATACTATGGAAGTACATCAGAAAAACACTAATGAAAGAAAGCATTAATGAGTATATCAATATCAGATAAAGTAGGCTTCATAACCAAAAAAATTGGGAGAAACAGATATTGTTACCAAAACACCAGGGGTTTGTTCTGGGTCTTGCTGCTCACCATACAGAGAGCTAAGCACTGAAACAATGATTATTGCCAAGGAAGAAGGCTTTAATCAGATGTTACAGCTAAGGAGATGGGAGGTCAGTCTCAAATCCATCTCCCTGACTAACTAAAATTAGGGGTTTATATAGCAAAGAAGAAATGTAATGATGTATAATAAAACAGGAACTACGGAGGGGAAAGGAAGCAATCATGATGAATGTAGGATCTGGCATCTCATTGTCTGGATGCAGTGATTTGGTGAGTTTCAGTTCTTTGGTACTTTTCAAGAGGATTGAAGGTCTTTTTCCTAAGGAAGAAACTCAGAATAAAGCAAATGCAGGTTACGAGCTTTAAGACCAGAAGGGACAATTTTTTTTTTTTTTTTTTGAGACAGTCTCACTCTTATTGCCCAGGCTGGAGTGCAGTGGTGCCATCTCCACTCACTGCAACCTCCGCCTCTGGGGTTCAAGCAATTCTTCTGCCTCAGCCTCCTGAGTAGCTGGGATTATAGGCACGCACCACCATGCCCGGCTAATTTTTTGTATTTTTAGTAGAGACGGGGTTTGATGTTGGTCAGTCTGGTTTCGAATTCCTGATCTCGTGATCTGCCCACCTCGGCCTCCCAGAGTTCTGGGATTACAGGCATGATCCACCGTGCCCAGCCCGACAATTTTTATATTTATTTTAAAAACTGTCTATGGAACACTGGGTCAGTATTATATGCCAATAAAAGGGTCAATACAAGTAGAAGACATAGCAACCATAAATATGTATGCACTAATCAGAGCTGCAAAATATGTTAATCAAACTGATATAAATGAAGAAAAATAGACAAATCCACAATTATGGTTGAAAACTTCAATATGGCTCTCTCAAGATTGATAAAACAACTAGTCAGAAAATCAGCAAAGATACAAAAGACAACAGTATTATCAATCAATAAGTGATAATCAACAGTAATGAACACCAAACCAACAGCAGAATATATATATTTTTAAGTGCCCATGAAACACCATGATAGACCACCTTCAGCCACAAAACAAATAGCAAAACATTTAAAGAATTGAAATCACACAGAATATATTCTATATTACAATGGAATTAACTTAGATATTCATAGCAAAAATGTAAAGGGGAAAATCTCCAACTACATGAAAACTAAACAAAATGCTTGTAAATAATTCATGGGTCAAAGAGGAATTCTCCAAGGAAATAAAAAATACCTTGAGCACAATAAAATGAAAATTAAAATATAACATATTTGGTTATGTGGGAAACAGTTAAGCTCATGCTGAGAAGAAAATTGAAGCACTAAATGTGTACCTTAACAAAGAGAAAAATGTTTTCCAGAAAACTGAAGAGAACTTACCAATCTACATTATAAAGCAAGTATTAACTTGACACCAAAACTAGATAAAGATAGTACAAAAAATGAAACTATGAACAAATAACCCTATGAATATGGACACAAAACTACAAAATAATTCAGCTCTCTCTCCATACACACACACACACACACACACACACACACACACACACACACACACACGCTATAAGGATACCCGAAAACATGGAAGCAACTTTGGAACTAAGTAACAGGTATGTTAGGGACAAACTGCCCCAGAAAACTTCTTGATACTGCTGACACTTCCGCCAAACCTCTCCGTGCTGCCCACCCTTCCCCCTCATGCTCTGCAACTCAGCCCACCCTTCCCCATCAGCCCTTTACATTTCTAAGCACTTATCTAGGCACCGCTGTGAGGCCAGCGGACTTTACCTATCAGGCCTTGCTGCAATAAACAAACCCCAATTACAAGCCATCCAGACTGCACAGGGGAAGGTCCCGGGAAGCATAAACAAACTTTACCTATACCCTCCTATAAGTTCCTTCATCTGGCTGCTACCATAAACGTCACAAGGTGATATATGGCAAAGTTAACCAACAAACTACGACCCCAGGGTCTGTCTTCCCCATATAAACCCCTCAGGTTTATAAACAGCTCAGGACTGCCTCCTGTCTGTGGTGGAGCAGCCAGCAGGTTCAATAAACTTACTCTTCTGACTTCGGGTCTCTTCTTCCTTTCTCTCGACTGACCTTACAAGGTAGAGTTTGGGACAGGTTAGAGGGCTCATTTAGGGGAGGTGTGGGAAAGTTTGGAACTTCCTAGAGACTTGGAAGGCCGAGAAGCTAGGAAGATGCGGGAAAGTTTGGAACTTCCTAGAGACTTGTGGAATTGCTCTGAACAAAATGCTGAGAGTGATATAGACAATGAAGTCCAGGCTGAGGTGGTCTAAGATGGAGATGAGGAACTTCTTGGGAACTGGAGCAAAGGTGACTCACCCTGCTTTAACAAAGAGACTGGCAGCATTTCCCCCCTGCCCTAGAGATCTGTGGAATTTTGAACATGAGAGATGATTTAGGGTATCTGGTGGAAGAAATTTGTAAGCAACAAAGCATTCAAGAGGCTACAGTTCATAAAAGTTTGAAAAATTTGCACTCAGATGATGATGGAGTAGAAAAGAAAAACCCATTTTCTGGGGCGAAATTCAAGCCAGCTGCAAAAAAATTGCGTAAGTAATGAGGAGCCAAATGCTAATCACCAAGACAATGGGGAAAATGTCTCCAGGGAATGTCAGGGACCTTCTCAACAGCCCCTCCCATCACATGCCAGGAAGCCGAGGAGGAAAAACTGGTTTCATGGGCTGGGTTCAGGGAACTCCTACTGTTTGCAACCTTGAGACTTTGTGCCCCGCATCCCAGCTGCACCAACTGAGGTTTAAAGGGGTGATGCTTGTCCAGCCTCTGAGCCCAAGCTAAGCCATCATATCCCGTGACCTGCACATACACATCCAGATGGCCGGTTCCTGCCTTAACTGATGACATTATCTTGTGAAATTCCTTCTCTTGGCTCATCCTGGCTTAAAGCTCCCCCGCTGAGCACCTTGTGACCCCCCCCCACCCCTGCCCGCCAGAGAACAACCCCCCTTTGACTGTAATTTTCCTTTACCTACCCAAATCTTATAAAACGGCCCCACCCTATCTCCCTTCCCTGGCTCTCTTTTCGGACTCAGCCTGCCTGCACCCAGATGAAATAAACAGCCTTGTTGCTCACACAAAGCCTGTTTGGTGGTCTCTTCACATGGACACGAGTGAAATTTTGATGCCGTGACTCGGATCGGGGGACCTCCCTTGGGAGATCAATCCCCTGTCCTCCTGCTCTTTGCTCCATGAGAAAGATCCACCTACGACCTCTGGTCCTCAGACTGACCAGCCCAGGGAACATCTCACCAGTTTTAAATCAGGTAAGTGGCCTCTTTTCACTCTCTTCTCCAACCTCTCACTATCCATCAACCTCTTTCTCCTTTCAATCTTGGCGCCATCTTTCAATCTCTCCCTTAATTTCAGTTCCTTTCCTTTTCTGGTAGAGACAACTCAGGAGATGCGTTTTATCCGTGAACCCAAAACTCCAGCGCCAGTCACGGACTCGGGAAGGCAACCTTCCCTTGGTGTTTAATCACGTGAGGACGCCTGCCTAATTATTCACCCACATTTCAGATGTGTCTGACCATGCAGGAACGCCTGCCTTGGTCCTTCACCCTTAGCAGCAAGTGCCGCTTTTCTGGGGGACAAGAACCCCCTGACCCCTTCTCTCCGTGTCTCTACTCTGTCTTCTCTCTGGACTTGCCTCCTTCACTATGGGCAACCTTCCACCCTCCATTCCTCCCTCTACTCCCTTAGCCTGTGTTCTCAAGAACTTAAAACCTCTTCAACTCACACCTGACCTAAAACCTAAATGCCTTATTTTCTTCTACAATGCCACCTGACCACAACACAAACTCGACAATGGTTCCAAATAGCCAGAAAATGGCACTTTCGATTTTTCCATCCTACAAGATCTAAATAATTCTTGTCATAAAATGGGCAAACGGTCTGAGATGCCTGACTTCCAGGCATTCTTTTACACATCAGTCCCGCCCTAGTCTCTGTTCCCAATGCAACTCGTCCCAAATCCTCCTCCTTTCCCTCCTGCCTGTTCTCTCAGTCCCAACCCTAAGCGTCGCTGAGTCTTTGTAATCTTCCTTTTCTACAGAACCATCTGACTTCTCTCCTCCTCCCCAGGCTGCTCCTCGCCAGGCCGAGTCAGGTCCCAATTCTTCCTCAGCCTCTGCTCCCCTACCCTATAATCCTTTTATCACCTCCCCTCCTAACACCTGGTCCAGCTTACAGTTTCGTTCAACGACTAGCCCTCCCCGACCTGCCCAGCAATTTCCTCTTAAAAAAGGTGGCTGGAGCTAAAGGCATAGTCAAGGTTAATGCTCCTTTTTCTTTATCCGACCTCTCCCAAAATCAATTAGCATTTAGGCTCATTTTCATCAAATATGAAAAACCCAGCCCAGTTCGTGGCTCATTCGGCAGCAACCCTGAGATGCTGTATAGCCCTAGACCCTAAAAGGTCAAAACGCCATCTTTTTCTCAATATACATTTTATTACCCAATCCACTCCTGACATTAAATAAAACTCCAAAAATTAAATTCCGGCCCTCAGACCCCACAAACAAGACATAATTAACCTGGCCTTCAAGGTGTACAATAATAGAGTAGAGGCAGCCAAGTAGCAACGTATTTCTGAGTTGCAATTCCTTGCCTCCACTGTGAAACAAACCCCAGCCACATCTCCAGCACACAAGAACTCCAAACGCCTGAACTGCAGCTGCCAGGGGTTCCTCCAGAACCTCCTCCCGCTGGAGCTTGCTACAAGTGCTGGAAATCTGGCCACTGGGCCAAGGAATGGCCACAGCCCGGGATTCCTCCTAAGCTGTGTCCCATCTGTGTGGGACCCCACTGAAAATCGGACTGTTCAACTCACCTGGCAGCCACTTCCGGATCCCCTGGAACTCTGGCCCAAGGCTCTCTGACTGACTCCTTCCCAGATCTTCTCGTCTTAGCAGCTGAAGACTGACACTGCCCAATCGCCTTGGAAGCCTACAGAACCATCACAGATGCTCTGGGTAACTCTCACAGTAGAGGGTAAGTCCGTCCCCTTCTTAATCAATATGGAGGCTACCCACTCCACATTACCTTCTTTTCAAGGGCCTGTTTCCCTTGCCTCCATAACCGTTGTAGGTATTGACGGCCAGGCTTCTAAACCTCTTAAAACTCCCCAACTCTGGTGCCAACTTAGACAACATTCTTTTATGCACTCTTTTTTAAAGTTATCCCCACCTGCCCAGTTCCCTTATTAGGCCAAGACATTTTAAATTATCTGTTTCCCTGACTGTTCCTGGACCACAGCCATACCTCATTTCCACCCTTTTCCCCAGTTCAAAGCCTCCTTCGCATCCTCCTCTCGTATCCCCCCACTTTAACCCACAAGTATAAGACACCTCTACTCCTTCCTTGGCAACTGATCATGCACCCCTTACCATCCCATTAAAACCTAATCACCCTTACCCTGCTCAATGCCAATAAACCATCCCACTCATGCTTTAAAAGAATTAAAGCCTGTTATCACTCGCCTGTTACAGCATGGCCTTTTAAAGCCTATAAACTCTCCTTACAATTCCCCCATTTTACCTGTCCTAAAACCAGACAAGGCTTACAGGTTAGTTCAGGATCTGCGCCTTATCATCCAAATTGTTTTGCCTATCCACCCTGTGGTGCCAAACCCGTATATTCTCCTATCCTCAATACCTTCCTCCACAACCCATTATTCTGTTCTGGATTTCAAACATGCTTTCTTTACTATTCCTTTGCACCCTTCATCCCAGCCTCTCTTCGCTTGGACTGACCCTGACACCCATCAAGCTCAGCAAATTACCTGGGCTGTACTGCCGCAAGGCTTCACAGACAGCCCCCATTACTTCAGTCAAGCCCAAATTTCATCCTCATCTGTTACCTATCTCAGCGTAATTCTCATAAAAACACACGTGCTCTTCCTGCCGATCGTGTCCAGCTGATCTCTCAAACCCCAACACCTTCTACAAAACAACAACTCCTTTCCTTCCTAGGCATGGTTAGATACTTTTGACTTTAGACACCTGGTTTTGCCATCCTAACAAAACCATTATATAAACTCACAAAAAGAAACCTAGCTGACCCCATAGGTCCTAAATCCTTTCCCCACTCCTCTTTCTGTTCCTTGAAGACAGCTTTAGAGACTTCCGCCACCCTAGCTCTCCCTGACTCATCCGAACCCTTTTCATTACCCACAGCTGAAGTGCAGGGCTGGGCAGTCAGAATTCTTACACAAGAACCCGGACTGTGCCCTGTAGCCTTTTTATCCCAGCAACTTGACCTTACTGTTTTGCCTAGCCCTCAAGTCTGCGTGCAGCGGCTGCCGCCGCCCTAATACTTTTAGAGGCCCTTAAAATCACAAACTATGATCAACTCACTCTCTACAGTTCTCATAACTTACAAAATCTATTTTCTTCCTCACACCTGACACATATACTTTCTGCTCTCTGGCTCCTTCAGCTGTACTCACTCTTTGTTGAGTCTCCCACAATTACCACTGTTCCTGGGCCGGACTTCAATCCGGCCTCCCACATTATTCCTGATACTACACCTGACCCCCATGACTGTATCTCTCTGATCCACCTGACATTCACCCCATTTCCCCATATTTCCTTCTTTCCTGTTCCTCACCCTGATCACACTTAGTTTATTGATGGCAGTTCCACCAGGCCTAATCACCACACACCAGCAAAGGCAGGCTATGCTATAGTACAAGCCACTAGCCCGCCTCTTAGAACTTCTCATTTCCTTTCCATCATAGAAATCTGTCCTCAAGGAAATAACTTCTCAGTGTTCCATCTGCTATTCTACTACTCCTCATGGATTATTCAGGCCCCCTCGCTTCCCTACACATCAAGCTCAGAGATTTGCCCCCACCCAGGACTGGCAAATTAGCTTTACTCAACATGCCCCAAGTCAGGAAACAAAAATACCTCTTGGTCTGTGTAGATAGTTTCACTGGATAGGTAGAGGCCTTTCCCACAGGGTCTAAGAAGGCCACCGCGGTAATTTCTTCCCTTCTGTCAGACATAATTCTTCGGTTTGGGCTTCCCACCTCTATACAGTCCGATAACAGACCAGCCTTTATTAGTCAAATCACCCAAGCATTTTTTTCAGGCTCTTGGTATTCAGTGAAACCTTTATATCCCTTACCGTCCTCAATCTTCAGGAAAGGTAGAACAGACTAATGGTCCTTTAAAAACACACCTCACCAAGTTCAGCCACCAACTAAAAAGGACCGTACAATACTTTTACCACTTGCCCTTCTCAGAATTCAGGCCTGTCCTCGGAATGCTACAGGTTACAGCCCATTTAAGCTCCTGAATAGACGCTCCTTTTTATTAGGCCCCAGTCTCATTCCAGACACCAGACCAACTTGGACTGTGCCCCAAAAACTTGTCATCCCTACTATCTTCTGTCTAGTCATCCTCCTATTCACCGTTCTCAACTACTCATACATGCCCTGCTCTTGTTTACACTGCCAGTTTACACTGTTTTTCCAAGCCATCACAGCTGATATCTCCTGGTGGTATCCCCAAACTGCCACTCTTAAAGTAAATAAATAATCTTTGCTGGCAAGGCTATGCTGAACCTCCTTAGGCACTCTAATTAGATGTCCTGGGTCCTCCCAATTCTTAGTCCTTTAATACCTGTTTTTCTCCTTCTCTTAATCCATTTAGTTTTTCAATTCATACAAAACCATATCCAGGCCATCACCAATAATTCTACACAACAAATGTTTCTTCTAACAACCCCACAATATCACCCCTTACCACAAAATCTTCTTTCAGCTTAATCTCTCCCACTCTAGGTTCCCACGCCACCCCTAATCCTGCTCGAAACAGCCCTGAGAAACAGTGCCCATTATCTCTCCATACCACCCCCAAAAATTTTCACCGACCCAACACTTGATCACTATTTCATTTTATTTTTCTTATTAATATAAGAAGACAGGAATGTCAGGCCTCTGAGCCCAAGCTAAGCCATCATATCTCCCGTGACCTGCACATACACATCCAGATGGCCGGTTCCTGCCTTAACTGATGACATTCCACGACAAAAGAAGTGAAAATGGCCTGTTCCTGCCTTAACTGATGACATTACCTTGTGAAATTCCTTCTCCTGGCTCATCCTGGCTCAAAAGCTCCCCCGCTGAGCACCTTGTGACCCCCACCCCTGCCTGCCAGAGAACAACCCCCCTTTGACTGTAATTTTCCTTTACCTGCCCAAATCTTATAAAACGGCCCCACCCCTATCTCCCTTCGCTGACTCTCTTTTTTGGACTCAGCCCGCCTGCACCCAGCTGAAATAAACAGCCTTATTGCTCACATAAAGCCTGTTTGGTGGTGTCTTCACAGGGATGTGAGTGAAAATGGTACAGCTCAGGCTATGGATTCAGAGGATACAAGCCCCAAGCGTTGGCAGCTTCCATGTGGTGTTGAGCTTGCAGGTACACAGAAGTCAAGAATTGAGGTTTGGGAACCTCCGCCTAGATTTCAGAGGATGTATGGAAATGCCTGGACGTTCAGGCAGAAGTTTGCTGCAAAGGTGGTCCCTCATGGAGAACCTCTGCTAGGGCAGTGCAGAAGGGAAATGTGGGGTTGGAATCCACACACAGAGTCCCAAATGGGGAACTCCCTACTGGAGCTGTGAGAGAAGGGCCACTGTCCTTCAGACCCCAAAATGGTAGATCCACTGATCCACCTGTAAAGGCCACAGACACTCAGTGCCAGCCAGTTAAAGCAGCCAGAAATAGGGCTGTATCCTTTGAAGCCACAGGGGCTGAGCTTCCCAAGGCTGTTGGAGTCCACCTCTTACATCAGTGTGACCTGGATGTGACACATGGAGTCAAAAGAGATCATTTTGCAACTGTAAGGTTTGGTGATGCCCTATTGAAGTTTGGACTTTCATGGGGCCTGTAGCCCCTTTGTTTTGGCCAACTTCTCCCATTTGGAATGGACATATTTACCCAATGCCTGTACCCCCATTGTATCTAAAAAGTAACTGACTTGCTTTCAGATTTACAAGCTCATAGGCAGAAGGAACTTGCCTTGTTTCAGATGAGACTTTTGACTTGAACTTTGGGATTAATGCTGGAATGAGCTAAGACTTTGGGGGACTATTGAAAAGGCATGATTGTGTTTGTGAGGACATGACATTTAGTAGGGACGGGGGTGGAATGATATGGTTTTGCTCTGTGTCCCCACTGAAATTTCATCTTGATTTGTAATTCCCATAATCCCCACATATCATGGGAGGTACCTAGTGGGAGGTAATTGAATCCTGGGAGCTGTTCCCTCATGCTGTTCATGTGATAGTGAGTGAGTTCGCACAAGATCTGATGGTTTTATAAGGGGCCTTTCCCCACTTCACTTGGCACTTCTCTTCCCTGCCACTAAGGGAGGAGACCACCCCTCATATTGTCTTATGCCCAATTTCTGCCTCCAAAGAAAGAAGAAGTAAAAACTAAAAGGCGCAAATGAAATCCACAGGCAGACAGCCCAGCGCCACATCCTAGGCCTGGTAGTTAAAGATCGACTCGTGACCTAATCAGTTATGTTATCTATAGATTACAGACATTGTATAGAAAAGCACTGTGAAAAATGCCTGTCCTGTTCTGTTCTAATTACCAGTGCATGCAGCCCCCAGTCATGTACCCCCTGCTTGCTCAATCGATCAAGACCCTCTCACGCGGACCCCCTTAGAGTTGTAAGCCCTTAAAAGGGACAGGAATTGCTCACTCGGGGAGCTTGGTTTTTGGAGATGTGAGTCTGCCAATGCTCCCAGCTGAATAAAGCCCTTCCTTCTACAACTCAGTGTCTGAGGGATTTTGTCTGTGCTCATCCTGCTACACCACCAGGTGAAGAAGGAAGTGTTTGCCTCTTCTTCTGCTATGATTGTAAGTTTGCTGAGGCCTTCCAAGGCATGTGGAATGGTGAGTCAATTAAACCTTTCCTTTGTAAATTACTCAGTCTTGTTTATGTTCTTATAGCAGCATGAAAATGAACTAATACAGTAAATAAATATATACATGCACACACGCACACACCATGACCAAGTGATCAAGTGAGGTCTATTTCAGGGATAAGGGCAAGGTAGTTTCAATATTCACAAATGTAAATCAGTATTCACCACAACAGGTTAAAGAAGAAAAATCACATAATTATGCCAATTGATGCAGAAAAAGCATTTGAAAAAGTCAGCACCCATCCATGATAAATAGTTCTCAGAAAAATAGGAATAGAGAGAAACTTCTCAACATGATAAAGGCATTAAAAAGTCTACATCTAATTTAGCACTTAGTTGTGAACAGATGAGAAAGGAAAAAATAAAACTGTTCTTACTTGGAGATGGCATAATTATCTACATAAAAACAAAACAAAAAATCTACAAGAAGATAGCTTCTAGAGTCAATATGTAAGTTCAGATAAATATATGAAAATAAATTGCATTTATATACTAGCAACAAACATGTCAAAATATCCAGTCAATATTCTAGTCATGATATTAATATATAGTTTTACAAGATGTTAATATTGGGGAAAACTGGGTAAAGGAACAAGGGATCTTTCCCTGTAATTTCTAAGAACTGCATATAAATCTACAATTATCTCAAAAGTTTAAATTAAAAAAGTGTTTATTTTAACTATTTACAATGGCCTGCTTCGATTTGGAGAAAATTTTATTCTTATTATTTTTTCTATTGCTTTAATTTTCTGCCTAATTATGTATTTGCATTATAATCAGTAAAAAAATATTTTTACTTCAGAAAAAAACCAAAGTATGCAAAAACAAAATTATAAAGAAAAACATATACATCATAAAAATGCTTTATGAATAAATTATAAATCTCAGGTAGTGCTAGATAGGGTAGTTATTGTACAGATGTTTAAAGAACATGTAGATGTAATGTGAATAGAATCAAAAAGGATTATCTCCATGGAGCTAAAGTAACATTTTAAGAAGAGCATACTTAAAATATATTTTAAAAAATAATTTTCCTTTAAGAAAAGAAACTTGGGAGCATTTTTAAATTTTCTTTGTACGTTAAACTGTGTGATTAATTAGAAAGAAATTTAGAAGATCTAACAGGGCAAATATCTGATTATCATATGAATATGGAAAGTGGGCAAGAAGTTACACTGAATATTCTGTTAGCTCTCAAGAGCAAGGGGAAAAACAATTCTCCTAGAGATTCAGTCTTTGCAGTATAAAAAACTAAACATACATTGATTGCATCATTGTGTAGCAGAGTCTAATGTTAGAGAAGGCAAATGGAGAATCCCAACAACACCCACGTTATAGTTATAAATGAGTCTATGCAATGGAGGTTTTTGATTTTGATGTAAAATTTGGTAGTGATGAATCGCTGAGGCGCAGTTTAAAGAAGGTATATAAAGTATGAATACTACAGTATCCTTTGACATTCCCTTTTTGAATATTTGCAGCTTCAAGCAGATATTTTCCATTCCAAGTGAAGGAAACTAAATTCAAAATAGTTTAATCTAAACATGGGATGGATTGGAAGGATATAAAATAGCTGTAAAAATTAAAGGAAGAACTGCAGGAACAGGGCATCTCAGAGGCATTAGAGTATGAATCTGAGGATTTGTTCCTGTAAGACTCCTTCTGCTTCTTGTATACTTCTTGGGCTTTGTCATATGAAAAAGACTTGCTCCCTGAAGGGTTTTTTTAAACTACATTTAATACTTGATATCCAAAAGAGAAGAGAGAATTCTTCCTGCTAGTTCTACTTAGAAAAACCCCACAGATCTCTGCTTCTCCTAACTTGAATCATGTGACTACTCCAATACTGGCAATTTGGCCGGATTAATGAATGCTAACTATGACTCACCTCACTTATGTCACATATCCAACCTACAAGAAGGAGAGAGAAATGTTCTGGGCAGACTAAAATAATATGTTCTGTAGAGACAACATTATAAGCAGGATCAGGGGAAAGTGACATAAGGATAAACTGACTTGAGAAAGAAAGTGAGAAAATAGCCAGAGGGTTCTTTCCCTTGTTTTATTTTTGCCATAATTTTTCCACTGGGGCACTCAAATATTCTCTTCTTTTTTTTGTTCATAAAAGAATAGCATTGAGAATTTCATTTAATTAGCCCAAATGTGTTAAATGAGAACGATTTCAAAAAATGGACTCTTTCCTTATTCTTAATTATTATAGTAAACATAAAAGCAAATTGCACTTTTTCAATATTGAAAATAAATAGTAGACACTAGATAACATAGAGTACTTGGTAATAATTTGTGGGGAAATAATTACTATGGCTATGGTTTGAATGTATTTGTCCCTCCCAAAACTCATGTTGAAATTTAATCCCCAGTGCAACAATGTTGAGTGGTGAGACCTAACAGGAGATTTTTAGGTAATGAGGTTCAATCCTCATGAATGGATTAATGCCACAATAAAAAGGACTTGTTAAGTGGGTTCTTTCTCTCTTGCTTTTCTGCCACATGAGAATATAACATTTGTATCCATAGCAAGAAGGCCCTCACTAGACACCAGATGCCAGCACTTTAATATTTAACCTCTCAGCGGTTAAAAGGACAGTGAGAAATAAGTCTTTGTTCTTTACAAATTACCCAGTTTGTCGTATATACCCAAAGGAATATAAATCATTCTATTGTAAAGACACATGCACATGTATGCTTATTGAGGCACTATTTCCAATAGCAAAAACACAGAATCAACCCAAATGCCCATTAATGATATACTGGATAAAGAAAATGTGGTACCTATACCCATGGAATACTATGTTGCCATGAAAAAAAGAGAGTTCATGTCCTTTCCAGGGACACAGATGAAGCTGGAAGCCATCATCCTCAGCAAACTAACACAGGAACAGAAAACCAAACACTGCATGTTCTCACTCATAAGTGGGAGTTGACATTAAGAACACACGGACACAGAGAGGGAAACAATACACACCAGGGCCTGTTGGGGGTGAGGGGTGCGGGGAGGGAACTTAGTGGATAGGTCAATATGTGCAGCAAACCACCATGGCACTCGTATACCTATGTAACAAACCTGCACATTCTGTACATATATCCTGTTATTCTTTTTTAGAAGAAATAGAGAAAAAACATAAATTACCCAGTTTGTCATATTGTGTTATAGCAACATAAAACTAAGACAGAAATGGGTACCAGGAGTTGGGAGTTGCTATGACAACTAAAAATGTGGAAGCGGCTTTGGAACTCGGTAATAAATAGAGGCTGAAATAATTTGAAGGAACAATATAGAAAAAACCTATATTGCCATGAACAGAGCATTAAAGGTGATTCTGGTGAGGGCTCAGAAGAGGATAGCTGTAGAGGGAGCCTAATTCTTAGAATTTTTTATAGGTCATTATGAACAGAATGTTGGTAGAAATATGTGCAGTAAAGGCCATTCTGATAAGGTCTCAGATAGAGATGAGGAACAAGACATTGGGAACTGGAGGAAAAGCCATCTGTGATGGTTAATATTGAGTGTCAACTTCATTGGACTAACGGATGCAAAGTATTGTTCCTGGGCGTGTCTGTGAGGGTGTTGCCAAAGAGATTAATATTTGAGTCAGTGGACTGGGGGAGCAGACCCACCCTCAGTCTGGGTGGGCACCATCTAATTAGCTGTCTGTGCAAGTAGGATAAAGCAGGCAGAAGAAATTGGAAAGAGCAGACCTGCTGAGCCTTCTGGCCTTCATCTTTTTCTGTGCTGGATGCTTCCTGCCCTCAAACAATTTCTTCAGCTTTTGGACTCTTGGACTTTGTATTAGTCTGTTCTCATGCTGCTAATAAAGACATACCCAAGACGAGGAAAAAGAGGTTTAATGAACTCACAGTTCTACATGGCTGGGAGGGCCTCACAGTCATGGACTGTGTATTAGTCTGTTCTCATGCTGCTAATAAAGACATACCCAAGACGAGGAAAAAGAGGTTTAATGAACTCACAGTTCTACATGGCTGGGGGGGCCTCACAGTCATGGCAGAAGGCGAAAGAGGAAAAAGGCATGTCTTACATGGCAGCAGGCAAGAGAATGAGTGCCAGCAGAGGAAATGCCAGACACTTATAAAACCATCAGATCTTGTGAGAACTCACTACCATAAGAACAGTATGGGGAAAGCTGCCACCTGGTCCCGCCCTTGACATCATCTTGAGGATTATTACAATTCAAAGTGAGATTTGGGTGGGGACACAGAACCAAACCATATCAGACTTACACCAGTGAATTGCAAGGGGCTCTTGGGCCTTCAGCTACAGACTGAAGGCTGTACTCTTGGCTTCCCTACTTTTGAGGTTTTGGGACTTGGACTGGCTTCCTTGCTCCTCAGCTTGCAGATGGCCTATTGTGGGACTTCATCTCATGATCATGTAAGTCAATGCTACTGAATAAACTCCCTTTCATATATACATCTATTCTTAGTTTTGGCCCTCTAGAGAAGCCTAACTAATACACAACTTTCATTGTAAAGTGGCAAAAATAAATAAATAAATGAATCTGGGCTGAATTTTGTCCAAGTCCAAGGGCTTTGTAGAAGGCAGAATTTAAGAGTAATGAACTGGGATATTTGGCAGAAGAAATCTCTAAGCAGCAAAATATTGAAGATGCTGCATGACTTCTTTTAGCTGCTTATAGTAAAATTCAAGAACCGGAAACAAAGAGGGAATTTGTAATTAAACTGGAAACAACATAAAAAACTTTGAAAAATTTTCATCCCAGTCATGTAAAAAAAATTAAAAAGCAACTTTAGGAAAAAAAAAAAAAAAAAGGCCGGGCACAGTGGCTCATGCCTCTAATCCAAGTACTTTGGGAGGCCGAGGCTGGCGGATCACCTGAGGTCAGGAGTTCGAGACCAGCCTGGCCAACATGGTGAAACCCCGTCTCTACTAAAAATACAAAAAATTAGCTGAGCGTGGTGGCGGGAGCCTGGAATCCCAGCTACTAGGGAGGCTAAGGCAGGTGAATGGCTTGAGCCCAGAGACAGAGGTGGCAGTGAGCCGAGATCGCGCCACTGCATTCCAGCTTGGGCTACAAGAGTGAGACTCTGTCTCAAACAAACAAACAAAACTAAGGGTGTGGCCAGAGATCATTTGATAAGGATATTAATATAAGTAGAAGGAATCCAGGTGCTATTCATCAAAACAATAGAGGAATGACTTTGAAGACATTTTGGAGTCTTTTGAGGCTCCAATGCCCATCACACGCCCAGAGTTACAGGGCCTTGAGGGCAGAAAGTTTTCAAGAGAAGATCCTAGGGCACATATGTGACCTTGAGTCTCACTACCCAGAAACCACTTTAGATTGCTGCTGTCTGCATTCCAATGCAGTGCTTTTTGGCTTTTTCAGCTGTAGCTCAGGCATACCCAAGTGTGGCTCAAGCCACAGCTTCAGAGATTGGAAGTGGTAAGGCTTGGTGGTGTCTACATGGTGCTAATTCTGCAGGCACACAAAATTATAGAGAAATAGCTTCCTCTACCCAGATTTCAAAGGATATCTCAAACAGCTTCAGGGCTGCCACAGAGAGCCCTCAATAGGGTGATGTCCAGTGGAGTTGTGGGAGCAGGGCTGCCCCAGAGATCCCATAATTGTGGAGCCAACTGTGTGCAACATCAGCCTGGAAGGGCCATAGTCACCTTACTTCAGCCTATGAGAGTGACACGAGCTGCACCCAGCAAAGTCACAGAAGCAGGTCTGACAGAAGCAGGTCTGACAGAGGCCTTGGGGCCCTAAACTTTATTTCAGTGTGTCCAGGACATAGAATCAAAGATAATTATTCTGGATCTTTAAGATCTAACGTTGTTTGCCCTCTTGTGTTTTAGACTTACTTGGGACGTGTTGTTCCTTTCTTCTTTCCTATTTATCCCTTTGGAATGGTAATATCCATCGTATGCTGTTTCATCATTGTATTTTGGAAGCATATAAATTTTGTTATTTCAGAAGCTCACAGCTGGAGGAAAATATGCCTCAGAGTGAATCATGCCTGGAATCTCATTCATATCTGATTTAGATAAAACTCTGGATTTTGGAATTTTAAAGTCATGCTGTAACAAATTAAGACTTAGGCTACTGGAATGGAATGGATTATTTTGTGTATAAGGATGAAATGAATTTGGGGGTACCAAGGGCAGAATTCAATAGTTTGAATTTTTTTATTCCTTCCAAAACGAATGTTGAAACTTAATCCCCAAAGTATCAGGGTTGGGAGATGGGAAGTCTTTAGGTTATGAGGGCTCAACCTTCATGAATGGATTAATCACACTATAGAAAGGGCTTGTGGGAGTGAGCTCTTTTTCTTTCACTCTTCTGCAATGTGAGATCTCAGTGTTCATCCCTGCTTGCGCTTCTGCCTTCCACCACATAAGGATGCAGCAAGAAGGCCCTCACCAGACACCACATGCCAGTGCCTTGACTAGGGACCTTTCAGCCTTCAGAACTGTGAGAAATAAATTTCTGTTCTTTATAAATTATCCAGTGTGCAGTATTTTGTTATAGCAGCACAAAATGGACTAAGAAAACCACCAAAGAAGTAAATTATTCTTGGAAATTCCAGGTTAAATGATGAATATGTGTTTAACTTTTTCTATCACTAATCACTTAATACAATATGAAAATTATTAACTAACAAATAGCTATAATACCACATTCACACAGAGATTTAATGTTAACATACCAGGCTTACAATACACCCCCACAATGCCTTACAAATTGTGGAATACAATTAATACCAAAGAGAGAAGCCAATGTTATAAGACTAATCTGAGTAATGGAAGTTGGAGATGTCTTTTGGAAACTCACAAATTTACCGGAATAAGTATTTTATTCGGAAAACTTTGTAACTATAAAAAGTATCATACTTGTTTACTTTTTTCCCTAAGAACCACTATGTCATTTATTCACTATATTTCACTGGATTTAGAGATTTTAAGTTTGGTAATTTGAAATATTTTGTTATTGGCAATAAAATTTAGAAAAGAACCTTTCTATCCCCCGCAGTGGGCTATTGAGATTTCAGTATTAGTATCTGGAAACCTATTTTCACTCCTTTTAAAAGGTGTTAAAAATAAATTTTCTAGTCAGAAAAATAGCCTCATGATTAAATGAATTAAAATATTCTCTGCATCTAGCAGATGGCATAAGTAATCCATTGTAAGTTTTTGCAACTTCGTTTCCATATACCTTATATCATTTAACACACAGCTGATTTATTACCTCACCATAGGAACTATAAGACATGAAAGACTTCAAGATCTGTGTTAATGGCAATTCCATAATAGATTCAGCATGTTGTTAAGTGCAGGTCTATATTAACTAAGAGCTAGCAGTTTTTCTTATTTATTTTCCATATGTTAATGTGTTTTTTTGAGATGAGAATGACTCATCTCAAATTCAGTCTATAGTGCAAAATGTAAGAAAAATTCCATAGGTAAAACTATTATTTAACATAACAACAGAAGGAGAAAAAAAAAGCAAAAACCCAAAACTTGTATCAAAATTAAAAACCTATGAAATTTTTTATTCATAATTACATGAGAATAAAAAAATGTAAGAAAACTAAAATGCAAGTAATTATTGTTTTAAAAATCATTCTGAGGGCATTATCAGTATTTATTTTAAGAGCAACAGGCAGCACAATAACTTTGTGAAAAGCAAGTAAAGATAGGTTTGGGAAAGTCCAAACTAAACCTCATCTAAGAAACATGTAGGGAGACTTATGAACATAAATGTTTTTAGAGCTTCAAATAGCTGGGCTCTTTTACTACCCTCTTAATAGAAAAGTTATATATTATTTTGTTTGTGCTCTTTGAACATCCCTGACTCTTATATAGACACCTGGGGTAATTAGAATAGGCGATTATCACACCCAACTTAAATGTGAGAAAACTAACAAATCTGTCACCGAAAGAATAGACTAGAACCAAATCTTTTAATTCTAAACATAATATGCTTCACAGCTCAATTTGCTCTCAAAAGTTTAGACATAGAGACAGCTGTGTGAGACAATATTAATAACATTGAAGAAGATTAAATTTCTTCAGCATATATTAAATATTTCCCACAAAAATCTGTTTTATCCTATTCTTAATCAGTCCAAAAAGCCTCTCTCCTTTATGAATTAATTACTTGAAAATTAGTAGTACAAAAATTTGTAAAACATGTCACTAGAATGCTTTTAAATGATAGTTATTCCTTGTTTATCTCATGATTTTTTAAACATCAAGTGTCATAATTGCTATAGGTCACTATCCCATTACTTAAACTCTAATTAAATTATACAGAATTAAATTAACATAAATGTTCAAAGCAGAGGGCACACCCAGATTTAGAGATTATATGAGTTCATCAGATTTCAGAATTTCTTTAAAAGATTAATTTCTTACCAACATATGAAAACTCTTGTTATCTAGTGAAATGCTAATTGTTTTTATTTTTGTAAAGTTCATATTCTAGTGACTCCAAGAGAGGACATTTGGTTACATTAACACATATCAACCCAGATATATGCTAAAACAAGGGTAGTTCATAAAGGGTGTAATACTGGACACCTGACAGTGGTATTTGCTCAGTTCCACAAAGTTTTATAAGCAGTGAAAAGATTCATTGTCAGTGTTTGCTTTATCTACAAGAGTGATTATTTTAAAAACTGATTTAACAATAACCAGTTGAAATTTTTTGTTTGTTTTTATATTTCCCCAGGTATCAAAATACTGTGTGTAATTGAGGGATGGAAATAGTTGCATTTGTTGCTTACCTACTCAGTGCCAACAACTTTATTAACTTTACACATTTTTATCACATTTAAACATTCCACTGATATCAATCTTTACTCCTTAAAAGATTTCTGGACATATCACAGATCAAGTTACCACAAAGAATCAGGAATCTACATTGGAAAATCATTTTGTTCTTTAGGTAGTTACAGTAATGTTATCCCACTAAAGCCCTTTGGCTGCCTCAAATCTTGAACAAAATTGCAATAATACAGAGAACGTATACAACCTTTAAAGAAATAACTAGGTAACACACAGAGAGAGAAATGACCGTTAGCATATGGACAATGAACACTAATGTTTCTCATTCATTTTAATTATTCTGCCATCTAAATGCCAATTTCCACAGGTGGAGGGCTTGGTGGGTATGCAGGATTGATTATGAAGTGATAGCTGGCTGCTCCTAACTGCTCTGTGCCAGTTAACAGTTTTCCTGGAATTGACAGCAACTAATACCCACTGCATTTATCTTCTCAAGAAAATATAATATCCTATTCTAGATAAAATGAAAAAACCAAACAGCTACTACCCAAAATATTTCTCAAATGGAAAATACTGTGTAAAGGATAATTTTTAAAACCCAAGAAATAATACTGTAGTGATTTGACATACTGAAAGGACTTTCTGTTAGTCACAAGCAGTCATTCATTCATTCTGAATAATCTGTATTAAACAAAAATTAAACAAATAGTACCTGACGGGTAGGAAACATCAAATATGTTGTTACAGATTGAATGTTTGTGTACCCCCTCATGCTCATATGTTGAAGACCCCCAGTGCAATTATATTTAGAGATGAGTTCTCTAAGAAAGTAATTAAGGTAAAAGGAGGTCATGAATGGATCCTTGATCCAATAAGATTAGTGTCCTTATAAGAAGAGACACTAGAGAGCTCATGTGAGTACACAGCAAGGTGACAGCCATTTGTAAGCCAAGAAGACCCTCACTAGAGATGGAATTTGCTGTCACCTTGATATCGGATTCCTCAGCATCCAGAACTGTGAGAAAATAAATTTCTATTGTTTAAGCAACGCAGTGTGTGGTATTTTGTTATAGCAGCCTGAGAAGATTCATTATATGTCTTCTTCCCATATACTCTTTTTTTTAAAATAGGAGGCCAAGATTTTTAGTGTTCTCTTGAGGAACAATCAGATAAGCATATCTTGAAAGAGGAAGCTGACAGTGTTACAATTTGAATATAGACTAGAGTGAGGTAACAAAAACAACAAACAAATAAAAAAGCTCCCATGTTTATTTCTCATTCAGTTAACCAATGTTTATTTAATACTGCTATGTATTGGACCTGATCTAGATATAAATATAAGCTAGATCGAAATAATATGTCAAAACTCTAACCCACAAGAATATTGCAGTAAATGAACAAACAGCTGTAAGGCAATATGAACAGATAAAGAATGTGCTAAGGAGGCAGAAAGGAATGAACAATTAATTCTGTTGGTGTGGGTTTTGATTAATGTTTTGAAGAAGAGGTGGTATAAGAGCTGAGTCCTTTAGGGCATTGCCAGAATAAACAAGGAGGAAAGAGAATTGTAGGCTAAGGCCTTGGGATTTGTAGCAACATCTTGATGAGAGGGCAGAAATGAAGAGAATTCTTAGAATAAACTGTCGCTAGAATTATCCAGATAATCCACTGAGACTGATTATATTAAGGATCATCTTTCTTTCTGCAGAAGAAGGAATGCTTAAGTAGGTTCACCAGGTTTATACCACAGGAATGAAGAGGATAGTCTCTGGCTGAGATTTTCTAAAATAAACTGGCCGCCCATTATGAGGTCCCAAATAATACATTTGAGAAGACTGTCCACTCAGTTAACATCAGTCATCGTCATCTATTTACTGATTCCCTGTGTTAATTTGTTGCACATTAACTCACAGATTGCCCTTGACAAATGATTCCTCTTTTGTATGCCAGACACGTACTTACATACATACATCCACACATAGAGAATGAAGAGAAAGGAGACCCACATTTAGAGCACTGCTTTTCTTACTAATGTCATCAGATCTAAGATGGTTTGGTGTAAAATCTTCCATTGTTTTAAGTTACCTAAGTGGGGTTTTCATATGCTAAGCACCCAGAAGCATTCAAATTGAGAGGGCCCTTTTTCCTCAAAGTTTAGACTATTCAACTTTATAGAGTAGGCTCCTTCTTCTCATTGATATACTTAATCACCCAAGATATCAGGTTTTATTTACATATTGAATAATCAGTTTTGCCTATTTGTTTCATTAGGGTTTACCTAGAGAATTCTAACTATATCCCTTCATGCGTGAAAAAGAAATTTGTAGTCAAATATATTTAGGAAACACTAAACTAAGTACAGTTAAATAGGTTTTCTTACCCAACATTTCCAGAGTCCCTACTATGCCATATGCTAGTATGAATTATGGATCTTTATGGGTGGGTGACATGTAGTGTATGGTATTTTCCACTTTTGGCAGAAAAATTGGGTGAGCTAACTTTCTGTAAGAACAGATAGTGGGGATGACTTCACTGTGGTCCTCTTAGCTTTTCTCTAGTGGCCCCAGAAAAATTATCACTAAAGCAGTCTGGTTAATCTTCGCATGGCTCTTATTTGTCCTTAATTATAAATGGTAACTGTATATAAGCTAGAAAACATTTGAGAAATTCTTTTCAAGTACTCTGAATAAAGGACAGAATAAAACTCATTTTGTTAGATTTTATAATAAATGGGTCCTTCCTAGTAAATGATCTCTGTCCTCACACTGTTAAAATTGCATTAGTTCAGCTGAATGAAGGTCCCTGAGGCAAAAACAATAAATGGTTACTTCTCATTCAACTACAGCAAGTTGACCTTCAATAAAATGTGATACTTAAGATTGATAGTTATTGCTGATAGAGCTAAAAAGTAGTGGCAATTTTTTTTCCTTAGGGTGCATACATGCAAAATATACTGAATATATTTATTTAAAAATATAATCAAGTAGAATAAAATGTTAATCTATGTATCTGCTGGGAAACTGAGGAAGATCATCAAATATTCACTTTATTAATTCATAATATTCTTGATGTAATAAAATTGTATTTAATTAAGGAGAATTAAATTCTCATGAAATTTAATTACTCAATTATGCCATAAATCGAGACAACCTGAAGTGTGGCTGACATTTGGAAAAAGAGAACAGCATTGAGTGAGGTCTTTTTTCTACGTCTCCTTAACTGAGGATAAGCACTGGTCACTGCCATGTGGGGTGGCTAAAATTCAGATACAGAGTATGCAGTATTGCATAGGGAGTATTGGCTTGAAAAAAATAGAGGGCAAAGTTTAGGGTCCCCATAGTAATGGAAAAGGAAAGTGTTACTGAAACCTCAGGGGTTCAGTCTAGGTCCTGCTACTGGCTGCACAGAAATCCAATCACTAAAACAGTGAGTATTGCCAGGAAAGAAGGCTTTAATCTGGTGCTGCAGCCAACAAGATGGGAGATTAGTCTCAAATTCATCTCTCTGACTAACATTAATTAATAAAATGTTGTGTAACAATATGAAGAGCTCTATCGTACATGTAATTGGAGTCCTAGATGGAGAAAATAAAGAATATAGAATGAGTATTTATTTGAAGAAATAGTAGTCAAAATTTTCCCAAAGTTGTTGAAAAATATTTACAAATTGAAGAAGCATAGAAAATAAATAAAGATATAGCCAAAAAGCCCACTATTGAGCTACATAGTCAAACTGCCAAGGATAAAGGCAACTGAAGAAAAATGAGGTACTATGTACAGTGGAACAATTATATGAATGTACACTGATTTCACATCTAAATTATGAAAACTAAAAGACATGAGAAAACTTAAAAATGATGAGAGGGGAAAACAATCAATCATAACAACTGCATAAACAAACAAGCAAAAACCCTCAACTCATAATTTTAAATCCAGAGAAAATATATTTTAAGAATAAAAGTAAAGATATTTTTAGACAAACAACACTAAGACATTTCACCACCAGCAGATTTTCAGTACAAATGATACTAAAGGAAACTAGGCAGGCTAAAGGAAAATTATACCAGATGGAAACTAACTCAGGACAAGATGAAGATAACCAGAAACACCTAATATGTGGATACCGTTGGCTGTAGTGTAGATTTAAAAAAACAAACACACAAAAGAATACAAAAAAAGAGTTAATATTTTAAGACATCTATACATGGAGAGAGCAGAGTTTTGGGTGCTTGGGTGGTTCTGATTTATTTTTCATGTTGATCAAATACATCAGAAAATAATTTGACTTGATAGTTCATGTTTATATTACCTTATATTAATTACTATTTTTGTCCCTTTCATTTTTCTCATTGTTCTACCCCATTATCCCCTTAAGAATTACAATACATTTTTAAGAAGTCCACACATTGAAAAATCTGTAAGTTATATTAGACAGTAAGTTACATAGTAATGAAGCTAAGTGAAGCTCTTTGTTCAAATTTAAGTGTAACCAGATGACCTAAGTAAATATATTAATTGAATTAAAATTTAATTTGTTGTAGAGCTATCCTTTAATTCTGTATTTATAGGTCAATTATTGCTGTAAATCTGTAAAACAAACCAAAACAGTACATAATGCCATACCTCAATTTTTACATAACGCAAACATCAACTCCAAATTAAATAAATGTTGTATTAAAACCCATTAAGTGTAGCAACATGAGATCTATCAAGAGAAATATAAAATAAACAGTGATAAATCATTTTAGTCATAAGATGTCATTTTATATCTTACTACTGAAACACAATTCCTTTAAACTGACAAAAGAATCTATTATTTTAAAAATGAAGGCAAATGTAAATTCTAATAAACTTTGAAATCTCTTCCATTTTTCCCATTATTTAAGTATGCTTGTGTTTCCAGTTAAGTCATATTTTAGAAAATAAACAAATTAGCATTTTTAGATTGAGAAATATGAATTCTACTTTATGAGGGCACAGATGAGCAGAAACACGAAGAGGAAGAAAAAAGTACAGTTGATGTAACAATATGGCTCAAAGATTTTTTAAAAACCCTCTGTTTTCTCAGGTGACCACTGATTAGTTGAATATATCTACCTCACAAGCTTTGAATATTAAATTTTCTCATTCAAGAAACAGGTGTTAAATGTATTGGTACTACTCACTCCACATGAGCTTTCTGAATATTGGATGAACTAATGGATAACTAACAATTAAAGAGCAAAACCTTGGTGATTTTTTAAAACATATTCCTGTATTGTCAATTTTATGTGCACACAAATACACACATTTTTATTAATGTAAATGTTTATTGTGAATAGTTTTTATACACTATGAGTGATTTATTTTAGCTAATAATTCTTTGATCTGTCCTTTAGATTTCCTTTATGAGATAAAATATGAATGGCTAGGTGGAAAAAGATATCTGGGCCGGGTGCGGTGGCTCACGCCTGTAATCCCAGCACTTTGAGAGGCTGAGGCAGGTGGATCACGAGGTCAAGAGATCAAGACCATCCTGGCCAGCATGGTGAAACCCCATCTTTACTAAAAATACAAAAATTAGCTGGGTGTGGTGGCGTGTGCCTGTAGTCCCAGCTACTTGGGAGGCTAAAGCAGGAGAATTGCTTAAACCCAGGAAGCGGAGCTTGCAGTGAGCCAAGATCACACCACTGCACTCCAGCCTGGCGACAGAGCAAGATTCTGTCTCAAAAAAAAAAATAATAATAATAATCTGTGCATAGATCCTAGTATCTGGAGGGCAGAGCAGAAACCCAACTCTTGTAAAACAGATGTTCTTATCATGAAGGTCCAGAGATAGATAAAGAGGACCCAAGGACACATGGACCCAGTACATTACATACAGAAATATTTCTGTCTGCGCCTATGTTCATTTTCTGTGATATATCACAAAAATAACAAAATTCTCAATGACATTTTAGGGACAGTTTGGTTAAGAACCTAAGAGAATGGATTATTATTCAATTGGTGGACACTGTTGGTTAAAAAAATGACTTTGAAAACTGTAAAGCATCATACCAAAAAACTATCAATGGCAGTGTCTTGCATTATGTCTTACATAAGTAGATACTCATACATATCTATCAGGTGAATTAATATTATTTACGAAGCAAGTATGACATATTACATACTTTCCCCATGATCTATAGTGAGTAATACATAAGTAGTAGAACAAGAGACAGAGCTTTAACACCTACATTAAGCACCAGCTTTTATCTATGTATTACAACTTGTCTTTCTATTCACAGCTAAGCTCCTGTTACCTAAAGTTAGACATTAGTTAACTGGATTATTAATGTCTTCACATCACATTTAAGACGACAGTTACCTTCTCCACTTAATAAGGTATTTGAACTGTATAAACAAGCTGTTTGCATATTCTACCCCAGGAAGAACTAGAACCAACCCTCTAAGCTTGCAATAATCTCATTATATCTGTAAATATGGAAATGAATATACTCAAGGAATAACTAGGTATACTGTAAACTTGTACTTCGCCATTCCTTTCCAGGGTGTTATACAACATGTTATTTGATGAGCAAGAGAGGAAAATTAATTGTATTTTCAGCTTCTTCTGTGTAAGGTTCTTATTCTTGGGTTGCATTCATTTGTTTGATATTGAGTAGAATACTTCACATAACTCACTGCTTCACCTCACTCATGGGTCTCAATTCCCCAGTCTCGTAAGTGAGGCAAGAACCAGAAATGGAAGTTGCAAGGCCTTGAATTACTCGCTTTATTTGCTCACCTTCATATTCTACCCTCTCTAGCAGTCTGCACAATGAAATCCAATTCCACTCCCGTTCCTATCTTGGTCCGTGACCCTCCTCATAATTATTTAGCTGGCCAGGCTTGAAGACACAGCCCTAACTTTCTCTTTAGCCTGCTTATTTTCAAATGTCCATGTTCAGTCACTCTTCTGTCAGCATAAGTGAGAATTAGTGTCAGGAAACAGGAAAAGAAATAGTAATAAGGATCTTAGTCAAATGGTTAGAAATTTTTGGAAAATTATAAAATGCTTTCAGTTAATTATCTCTAAGCAGTCGGATTAGGGCTCACCTTTCTTTTACAATGATCATTTTTATTTCTAATTTTTAATGAATAGTTATTATACTTATTTATTTTATAAGAATAATAAAAGAAATAAAATCATTGTTCTTAATTTTTTTTTAGACAGAATCATGTCTGTAGGGCCAGAGGTAAAACTGAGAAGCATTATTAGAGTTTTCAGATTAATTTTGGAAAAAACTTCTAAATCATCCTACTTCAAACAATTAATATCTGGCCTACCATGGCCCAAGTAATTAGAAGTATATTTCCAATAATTAGGTTTAATTCTACTCAGGCTTTAGGTGATCTATTTGGAGGCATGGATAATTGGGACTTGATTACATATAATACGTAATATATATGCAATTAAATATGATATTTATTAAATTTATGCTAATAAATTATATATTGTTTGGATATACTATAAATTAGTATCTGTTTTATATATACCAAAATTTTCAGCAAATATTGGCATTTAAATCTCCTTATAAAAATAATACTGTTGGTCAAAAAATAGAGTATTTTCTTATTTATAACTTCAAACAATCCTCCCAGTCCTATATAGAAGAAAGCAAGCCTTCTTAGTTCATTCATTTCTCTCAGAGTAAAGCAACCATTATTTTTTCCTGATTTAGAGGAGTAAGGTAACTAATGAGACGTTCCATGTAATCAGCTAGTAAATAGCGTTTATTCTGAATTTGTAAACAGTACTTATTTTGAATTATATCCTAGAGATTAAGTATTGGCCAGTCAATTACATTTTACTGTATTATACCCAAATTACCAAGATTGATTTGTTCGAATTTAGTCACTAAGTAAGTATTAACACTTTCCCTCAACAGATCTGCACTGCCACCAACTCCCTACTAGGTACTCTGCAAAATCATAGCCAATCCTTAATGACAACAGAAAATAGCCCTCAGCAATGGAGCAATGGGCCTCCAAGATTTCCACACTGTCCACAAGACAGAATTGATTGCTATTTCTTGCCTCAGCTATTCAATAAGTAAATGAAAGCAAGAGAAACAAGCTAAGAAAGAAATACTATTTCCCCATTAATACTTTTAATATATACTCTTGAACTAAATGTTAGTAGAAATATGAATGTTAAGGTTGCTTTGGGGAAAGGCTCAGAAGGAAATAAGAAAAATGTCACTGGAGAAAGAAGAAAGATGATCTTTCTTATATAGTCAGAGAAAACATGGCTTCATTGTGTCCTGCAGCTAAGTAGAAAGCAGAACTTGTAAGCTGATAAGCTTAGATATTTAGCTGAGAATCCCAAACAAAGTGTTGAAGGTGTGGCCTTGTTTCTTCTGTTGCTTACAGTAAAATGTAGGAAGAACAAGACAAATTGGGAGAGAAAATTTTAACCAAAAAGAAACCAGCATTTTATAATTGGGGAAATTTTTCAGCCTAGCCAGATTGCAAAGAACACTAAATTTAACCTCACTGTTAGGAAAGTGTGCTCTGGAGAGAAAGCAAAATGGATGGCTAGACAAGCATTTATAGGATTTATAAGATTTATAAATCCACTCAAACACCTCAGCAGAAGCCAGGAAAAGAGATGGGATAATCCAAGAAATATCTGTGGAGGACCCTCTTGGCTCATTGTGTGAATCCCCATGACATACACAGGAGACCTACAAAATTTTTGAAAATATTGTATCAGCAGAAACACGATCAGTTGGACTGACAGGGACAGAGAGGGGACAAAATGAAGAAAGTTGTCAGATTTCCAAAACTCTACAGGATGGAAACAGGTTGATATTACTATTTGGCTGCAAATATTTTCTGTTCTTCAAGAAATACCCAGATGAGTGTGCCACAGGTGCAGAGACCCACAGAGACATGGGTGCAAAGGCCTATGGAGCTACAGCACTGAGGCAGAGGCTGGAAGCATGTTCATAGATGCAGAAGTCAAAAGCAAAAACACAAAGGCAGAGACCTACTGAGCCACTAAAGGTACAGAGACAAAGGCTTACAGAAGTGCTGCTGGGGTCGGAAGCTATAGAGCTGTCCCAAATAGAGGCTTATGGAGCTGCCATGTTCCATGTTTTACCTAACTAGTGAAATCATGAGCCCAGAAGGCAGAACCCCTAGCCACAGAGGATTATACCCAGGCCTTGAAATCTAACTGAAGCTGGCCTGTTGGTTTTGAACATGCCTGGAACTGGTGATCCTGTTATTCCTTAATTTTTCTCCCTTTTGAAGTGGAAATGTTTAAAACTGTTATCCTATCCCTATCCTGCCATGGTATTTTTAAAAATAACTTGTTTTCTACTTTCATAGGTCCACAGATGAAGAGAAACTTTGCCCCAGGATGAGTCATACTCAGTGTCTCACCCATACCTGATTTAGATGGTGACATCTGGGACTTTTAAGCTAATGATATTTAGGTGAGATTGTGGACATAGAGTTAGTGCTTTAATATGTTGAAGCTTTGTAGGATGTTGGAATGGGATAAATGTGTTTTGTGCATGAGGCAGATGTAAATTTTTAGGGCTCAGACAGTAGACTATAGTGAACTCAATGGTGGTTCTCAAAAGATATGTCAATGTCCTTGTCCCCAGAACCTGCGAATGGTAACTTACTTAGAAAAAGGATCTTTGCAGATGTAACTAAGACAAGGATCTTGAAATGAGAAGACTATTCTGCATTATCTGGGTGGGCCATAAATCCAATGGCAAGTGTCCTCATAAATGATGCACAGAGGACAGCCACAGAGGAAGAAGCAATACGGGTACAGAGACAGATATTGGAAACATGTGGCCATAAGCCAAAAAATAACTGAAGCCACCAGAAGTTGGAAAAAGCAAGGAATAGATTTATCCTTAGAGCTTTTAGAGGAAGTGCAGCTGTGCCAATCTCTCAGTTTTGAACTCTGGCATCCAGAACTGTATTTATAGTGATAAATTTATATTATTTGAAGCCACTAAGTTTGTGGTATTTGTTACAGTCACCCTAGGAAAGTAATACAGTGCTATAGCCCTTGCTTGGGACCTGGGGGAGAGCATGCCCCATCTTCTTGGCCGTGTGCTCCTACAGTAAAGCTTCTATCATGCTGAGCTGGGGAAGGAAAAGAACAGATTATGACACAGGTACTACATGCTCTTATTGTCTTATGAGATTTTGCAGATTTTCTTGAGTAAATGTTTCTTTATTTGCTGTATGCCTTTAGGACAATTTCCAGATACTTTATGTTTTTTACCCATTATTTTCACCAGTTATGGTTGTTTTATTGAGAAGCTGGTTCACCAAAGCTCTGCACACAGGCATTCCAAAAATGAATCTCCCAAAGTTTGGTTTTTATTCCTGTCTAACTCAGATGAAAACAACACAAGTACGTGAAATAGAGAAGTTCAGTTAAAATAATCGTGTCTTTGTCAGCATATGGTGACAAAGATATTAGATATTTTTGAAAAAACTAAATGCCATGCTAGTCTATTTAGAGGAAAATATATAATTCTCCTTTACAAACTCATCCAGTAAGGACATAAAAATGAAATGTCCTTAAAATGAAGCAACCTTCAGTAGCCTTATCAGATTTTTTTCTACCTAATGTTATATTCCAATAGAGGATTCTTCTTGCCCTCACACTATTCCAAGCAACATCTCTCATATTATATCAATATACTCAAAATAGCTTTTTCAGAAAGAAAAAAAGCTTAGCTTTGCTTTTTAATAGTATTTATAAGCATGAAAGTTGGATAATACTTCATCAGTGCTAAAATATGTCAGGCTTTTAAATTTTTATAACTCCAACCCAAAAGCTTAAAAATCTACATTTCCAGATGCTTGATTTTATCTAAATAATGCACATATCTTTTCAATCATCCACCCAGTATTCTTTCACTTTAGGTACACTCAGGAATGTTAATATTTCATTGTCTTTTTCCAAGTCCTGCAAAGACTACTACAGAAATGATTGATATTCCAGAGAACTACATTAACAGATATGTTAGCTATTCATTCATCCAGTTTCTCGAATCAGAATTCTGCTCTCAAATCAATTCAGATCATAAAAAGCTACAAACGTGAAATACATTTTACTCTTTCCAACACCAGGTGAATTTAAGAGCTATTAATGCATAAATGCTAATAAAGTGTATGTTATTCTAATAAAAATTACACTTCTTCCATTAAAATAATTTGTTATAAATTAAACTAAATTAGAGTAACTCGTAGGTATTTATTTGTTCAATACAAGACTCAAAGTACAAAGTTTGGGCATGCTTACATTTTGGGGGTTTACACAAAGGAATAGTTTATTAATAATAAATAAATAGTTAATGAAATTATCTTTTTTTTTTTAAAGAAGCAGCAGCATAAAGCCTAAAGCATCCTGATTGTAAGTGATAGTATTAACTTCATGACCAATCTATACCAGTTTGGGAGTTCTAGAGGTAAGATATTTTAACTGTTTATCCTAGAGGTAACTTTCTGGTGTTACACTGGCAAGTTGCTGAGAAACCTCACCTCCTAAATAATTGTCCTGAATTTGATATGAAAATTTTACCTCTTATTTCCTTGGTTTCTGACATTATTAAGTTGTCAAAATTTCTGAAAGAAGGAAAAATTTAAGCCTCATTGCTTATTTGCATTACCCTGATAATGCAAATTTAGCTGATATACAAGGATAACCTGAGCTGGGTAGAAGCCTGGGCCACTGCTGCTTTTTAAGGATCTCAATATGCAAAAAAAGAAAAATCAGATTTATACAATGTTACAATTAGTTTGCACAGACTTAAGAGTATGCAAACTAATTGGAATATTGATCTGATATACTTTATGAATATCTTCTTACTGAAGAGCAAAAACATGTCTATGAGAACTAGGAGGGAAAAAAGAAGGGCAAAGAACATACAGGATATAAACCAAACAGAATAATTAATTACTGACTTCAGTTTTTGTATATGAAAATTTTCTGTATTCAAGGTGTTATTTTGGAAAGTCTTCTCCATCAAGTACATTTATTTAGAGCTTTTAATCAATAATAATTCATTGATAATAATTATACATATATGCATACCTATATGCATACATGTTTGTGTATATATATGGACATATATAAATAAGCTATAAAATTAGAAAATAATTTTCAGTTAATTTGTATATACAATTCATGCTTTCAAATTATGTTTATATAATTATTCATGAACAATTTGTATCATTGTATATGTACATGCAGGCTTTATTTAGGGGAATCAAGTTCCCATGCCTGTTAGATATTCAAAAAAAATTTTAAATTAAGTAAGATTATATTTTAGGAAATTTAGTCTCTGTTTTTGTGCTTAATTGGAGATTTTTCAGAGTTAATAGGCTTTCTCTGTTCAATAAATTCTATCACACTATATTACAAACACAGGAAGACATAATTAAATGAGGAGTCATGCCCTGTTTTTATTTTGATATATTTCTCTTTTATAAAATTTGGTTTATTCTGTTAATCAAAAGCAACAAAACAAGAAATAAATTAACACTGAATCAAAAATTTGACACACAATTCATTTTGGCCTCTTAGAATCTAATTTTGAAACTAATTCTCCAGCTAAATAACAAAAAGCTTTGGGCTCATGACTAATGACAAAGAATGAGACAGAAATGCCAATATAGGAAATAATCGAAGTGTATGCATCAGTGTATCATACATTATCAATGTTTTGTTTTCATAAATGTGTATATATTTCTATATATATTATTAAATAACTAAAGCTCAAGATTATTTTTTCCTTTACTAACTAAACATTCTCAAACACTTGCTTTTTTAAATCCTGTATGATAACCAACCACTGATAAACAAATACTGACAAAATGTATCTAGATATCAATAAGAATTTGGTCAAAACCTGAGTCAGTCATAATTATTAATGCAAAAGAGAAGCCTTCATTTATGGAAAAAAGCAGTTATCTGGCATATGATGTGTTACATTAGATGTAAATAATTAGAAAAGACTACTGTACTATATCCATATTTACAGAGATGTCATTTTATTAAAGTCACCTCAAGGCTTAGCTAATTGTTTACTTAGAGATTATGCCTTTAGATTGGTTTTGAATTAATTCCAATGTGCTTTCTGAGCAATATAAATGGATCTGAAATAAAATTTTAATAATATTTTGTAAGAGTTGGTATTACCATTGTCTCAGGAACCGACTGGATATTAAATAAAAGTTTCTTGATATAAATATCACTTAAGCATTCATTACATAGTTCTAGTAAAATGTACTCTAAAACAATAAAATTTAGTGAGAGAAGAGACATAACTGAAACAGAAATCATATAAGTTAGACTTTTATTTTTAATATAGAAATGGTCATCAATTGTATCTGTCTCTCTGAACACAAACAATTATCAAGCATAGAAATATGATCGAGAGTGAGATGATAATTCATTCAATTTATCAATCATTCTTTAGAGCCCACTTTCATGTGCAACAATGTTCCTGGGATGGGGATACAAAATATAAGAGATACATTGGCAGAAGGAAGACCCACACTAACTGATAGGAATGGTAGCTATGTGGAAGATGATAAAAGGTGTTACTTATTTCCCCTGCTTCTCACTCATAGTCATATCTGTGGATCAATAGGTCAAATGTATGAAAGAGAAACCTCCACTAGTTATTTGAAAGAAAAAAATACAGGATCATTTTACTGTCAAGGCACTACATTCACCTGTCCATATATTGCCTTGTGACCTATTGTTTTCCTGTTGTCCTGCACTACACAGTAAGCTCCTGGAAGTTAGAGATGTTTTCAGTACATAGTGCAGTGGTCCATGTGCATGTAGTAATTTCTCAGTAAATATCCACTAGAAAAAAAAATCCACTGAAAGAAAACATGCTTCCCCACTTTCTTCACTGGTTACAGGGCAGTAGACTTCTTGATTACATTTTTACACTACAAAGTGACCCACCCTAAGAAATGCCAATGACAGCATCTGTGTTTACTGATCATCACAACCAATGCCTTGCAGTAGATTTTAAATTTGTTTGTTTTCTATAGCAATAGCAATGATTTTATTACATGGTATCTGCAAGTTATATTTTTATTTAAATAACATTCAATGAGGGAAAATTCATGTCTTTTTAATAAATTTGTAATTATTGTGAGTTATATTAAAACTCACTGATTTTTACTTATCTTTCCTTTTTATTAATATTTACCTATTACTTAATAAACTAAGATATAATATTAAGAATATCTTCGTATTATGACATGAAAATTCTTATGAGGACATACTTTGGTTATCTAATTTAAATATGTATTTTAAGTTTTTATAGGCAAAAAATTTACACACTATCTCAGAAGAAGTGGTTCCCTTTCAATTCACTACAATGGTGTTGTAACTTATTTGGGAGTGAAATTCTAAAAAAAGAAAACAATCCAATAGTGATGTATTGAAAAAATTCATGTTTCTTTGGCTATGCATAACATAATGTCTTTCAAACTTAACTTTGTGTGCATAATTGTGCATAATAATGTTTATGCACATGAAAATTTGAGAACCATGGAAACTACTAGAGTAAAGGGGAAAGAGTTAGAGTCTCTAGGTGGGTGGGAGGGTTTTCAAAGTGATTAATGGAAGTGGACTATGTACATGATTAAATAAGGTTTCTAGTGATTTGAATTTAACATCCAACTTTACATAGCATGTGTGTGCCAAAGCTTAAAAAAAAAAAAGCTCTCACATTTCAGAGTAAATGGGGAATGGGTCCAGAATTCTAAGAGCTTAAACTTTCTTAAAATATTTACTCTATGATTATGTCTTTATAATTATTCCTCTGTCATTTTCATGAATGTTAATACATTTGTTGGAGCCACTCACTCTTTGTTGTTCCTTGAATGCACTAGGTATTCTTCACCTTGTGAACTTCTGTTTCCTCCTTCTCCTACAATACCCTTCAACTATTAAGGCACATGGTTCATTTCTTATCTTCAGCTTAAATATTATTATTGGGGCACCTCCCAATATATATAATACCTTATTTTGAACATTCCTTATTTTCCCATAGCACTTGTCACTATTTGATGTTTACTTCTTTATTTATAGTTTTACATTCCATACGAGAATGTAAACTTCATGAGTTCATGAATTGGCTGTTGTTTGCTGCTCATTCCTAGACACTAGAAGAGTGCAAGGGCCACAGTAGGTTTTCCTTCAATAATTACAGAACGAATGCATATATGAATTAATTAAACATTTAATACAGAGTAAACAAGGCAGAGTAGTCAATAGTTGTATATGTGTTAGCAACTCCACTTTCATTGAGTCTCGTGTGTGTTTGTGTGCACATACATGACCCTTATTCATAGCATGAAATATTTGAATCCCTTAAGTTCTAGGGTATTTAGTCATTCTAGAGTTGAAGAACCACCATATACCACTATATTAACAGGAAAACAATAGAGAAAAATCAATGAATCTAAACATTTATTTGAAAAGATTAACAAAACTGATAAACTTCTAGCCAGGCTAATGAAGGAAAAATGAGAGAGAAGACAAAAATTATGAATATCAGTACATTGGGAGGCTGAGGCAAGCAGGTCACTTGAGTTAAGGAGTTCAAGACCAGCCTGGCCAACATGGTGAAATCTTTTTTCTACTAAAAATACAAAAATTAGCTGGTGTGGTGACAGGCGCCTGTAATCCCAGCTACTCAGGTGGCCGAGGCGAGAGAATTGTTTTAACCTAGGAGGTGGAGGTTGCAGTGAGTCAAAATCGCACCTCCGCACTCCAGCCTGGGTGACAGAGTGAAACTCTGCCTTGAAAAAAACAACAATATCAGAAATGAAAGAGAGGTTATGACTACCAAATTCATGGACATTAAAAATATAATAAAGAGGCTGGGGGTGGTGGCTTACAACTGTAATCCCAGCACTTTGGGAGGCCAAGGCAGGTGGATCACGAGGCTAAGAGATAGAGACCATCCTGGCCAACACGGTGAAACCCCGTCTCTACTAAAAATAGAAAAATTAGCCAGGTGTGGTGGCGCATGCCTGTAGTCCCACTTACTTGGGAGGATGAGGCAGGAGAATCACTTGAACCTGGGAGGTGGAAGTTGCAGTGAGCTGAGGTCGTGCCATTGCACTCAAGCCTGGCAACAAAGCGAGACTCCGTCTCAAAAATAATAATAATAATAAATAAATATTACAAATGACTATAACCACAAATTTGATAACTTAGATGAAACAGACCAAACCCTTGGAAGATATAAACTACCAAACTATATTATGTATTGTTCTGTTTTGATCTGAAGTCCTGGTCACCTAGTCTGAGATCTGAATAAAGGAGGGACCCAAAAATGTTTGTTGAAGAAATAATAAAAGAAATAATAAATACCTTGGAAGGGCATGAGCTTTAAAACAAGAAGATATGGAGATTTGTTACTTCAGGAGAAAAATAGAGAACACAATTATGTCTGTTATCAGAGCCTGCTGACAACTAATAATAATAATTTATACCAGTATTTATACAAAAGCATACAGCTTCATGAACAGTACAGCCATAACTTGCACTTTAATACTGATTAGAGGCCGGGCGCGGTGGCTCACGCCTGTAATCCCAGCACTTTAGTAGGCCGAGGCGGGCGGATCACGAGGTCAAGAGATCGAGACCATCCTGGCTAACACGGTGAAACCCCGTCTCTACTAAAAATACAAAAAATTAGCCAGGCGTGGCGGCGGGTGCCTTGTAGTCCCAGCTACTCGGGAGGGAGGCTGAGCCAGGAGAATGGCGTGAACCCGGGAGGCGGAGCTTGCAGTGAGCCAAGACTGCGCCACTGCACTCCAGCCTGGGTGACAGAGCGAGACTCCGTCTCAAAAAAAAAAAAAAAAAATACTGATTAGAATCCTGGAAAACTGCACAGAAATAAAAATAGATCAGAAAAGACAGTAGTTTCCAGGAAATAGAGCCATGAAAGCTTTAAGGAAGGGCAAAGTAGTTCAGGGGACATTTGAAGAGCTATGACAGAGTCTTCATTCTTTATTGAGGCAAAGGCAGGATCCAAGTATTTTTGACTTATCTATAAGGTAGTAATTCATTCAGATCAAGGCCAAAAAAATGAATGAGGTGGTAAAAAGGATCAGGGTATTAAAGGTTGGGAAAGAAAAATGGAATGTTTATGTATGTATATATGTATTTATTTATTTTTAATTGACAAGTTATAATTGTGCATCAGTGAATGAATGGTTAAAGAAAATGTGGTAAATACACACAATGGAATACTATGTACCCTTACAAAAGAAGGAAATTCTGCCATTTGTGAGAACATGGATGGAATTGGAGGACATTGTGTTAAGAATAATATCTTGATAGAAATCTCAGACGCACATTCTGGATACTAAGTATCCATAAGTCTTGGCATTACTTTCATAAAGAACCTGTTTTGGACTGAAGAATGATAAATCATACTCACCAGTGAAACTGATTATGAACATCACATTGGGCTGAACTGATTGACAACACGAAAAGAATTAGAACATTTCAAAAACCATACAGGAAGAGTGTAGAAAAAAACATTGGCTAATTCGCTATAGTGTGGAGAAGTCCACAAACAGCAATTGTTATAATTATTTGCTAATGTCTAATAATATTTCACATGTGTTTCAGAGGAAGAAAAAAATAAGATATTTTATAAAATGTGCACCTTTCTATGGAACAGCCAACAGGAACAAAATAAACATGCAAATAAATATTTAAGTCATGCTGGAGGAAAGAAGGAATGAATAAAGTGTAAACCTGGGACTGAGAATCAGTTCTAGGGGCTGAAAAAACAGAAGTATATCACAAATCTTGATGAATACATGAGAAAATTAAAAATGAGGATCCTCTAAATGTCATCCTGTTGCCGGAGTTCATATTAGGCACTTTCACAAGTATAATCTTAATGACTCCTTTCACAAAGGGTATGGATTAAGAATTATGATCTGCATTCTGTAAATAAGATCACTCAAGCTCAAAGAATGAGTCACTAAAATCTTCTAGTCAGAAAGGCACAGGTTTGTGTCTGAAAGCCAGGTTCTCTGATTGCAAGTGTCATTCTGTTTCCTTTATTCCTTTCTGCCTCTGTTCTTTTATTGTGATCTACTTAAAGTCATATGTATCCTAGGGGGACATGAGAGCTCTGAGACAGCTGATAAAAAAAACAAAGAATAATTTCACCTGTATATTGATTTAGCTGAGAGCAAAATCACAATTAAAAATTTCATCTGAACTCTTCTTGGAATTATTTGGTTTCTGTATATTCTAGAATTAATTTGATGTTAGTTTCTTATTAAAACAACATTCAATTGTCACATGATAAAAGTGTCAACATTTGATAGAGATTTGAATTTGTAATTTCTTTTCAGTTGTTATGAATACAGTTCCCAAAGACACTCAATATACGCTTAAGACAGAAACAATAAACTATATAACATTGAAATAAAACTTATTTATAATTTGTTAATTTGGAGGATCTCTGAAAACTTATTACATACTCACAATATCAAAAATATCATTTTGTACTGAGGGCAAGAAAAATATGAGGGGGCATTCAGCATTGCTCTTTCACAGCTGTTTTTCTTCGGCACTTAGAAATGGGGCTAGATGCAAATATATCAGGGATACCCATTCATAAAATAGAATATTTAAATAATTTAATTCAGAATCATACAGGGATTGCTAAATGTTAGCCTTAAAACATCGACTGCTGTATTAGTCCATTTTCACACTGCTATAAAGATGCTACCCGAGACTGGGTAATTTATAAACAAAAGAAGTTTAATTGACTCACGTTTCCACATGGCTGGGGAGACCTCAGGAAACACATTCATGGCAAAAGGCAAAGGGGAAGCAGCACCTTCTTCACAAGGTGGCAGGAGAGAAAGAGCACGGGGAAACTGCTAATTTTAAACCATCAGGTCTTGTGAAAACTCCCTCACTATCATGAGAATAGCATGGGGAAAACCACCTTCATGATCCAATCACTCCTACCAGGTACCCCCCTCAACAAGTGGGGATTACAATTTGACCTGAGATTTGGATGGGCACACACAGCCAAACTACATCAACAACAAAGAAAAATATTTAGGATCTTAAGACAAAACATTGAAATAATGATGCTCTCTGAAGTAAAAGAAATAGTCAACATATTTTATATGAAAGCATATTGTATGAAAATAAAAAGAAAAAACAGAAAGTTCAATGTTAAACCATAATAGAAAGGCAAAATAATGTTTAAAATATGTTCTAAGGAAAAACAAATATATATATATGCATACAATATAGGTTTATATTGTTTTAGTGAGGCTATATTTACTCTGATCTTTGTATTTATAAATAGATTTATCAAAACTATGTATTCAAAAACATAGAAATTTGAGTTTCTTTAAATACAGTCAGCTCAGTTTTCAAGTTATATTGTCCAGAATTTTCATATAGATTTCCACAAATTTTCAGTTACGGAAGAATTATTTATTTATGAAGCAAAACATACTAGTACATTTTACTTATTACTTACCTTTCTGTTACATAAATGCCATAATTTCAGTAAAATGGCAATATAGCTAGTTAATAGTAGCAATTAGAATTAAAGAAATTAATAAGGCAATCAAGTCTACTTAAACAAGTAAGAAAATATGTGTGAAAAACTATAACAATATGTTTACAATTTACAGTTTTCTTTCTGTCTTCTTATTTAGAGATTCATTTTAACTCTTTTTTAAAACTTGTATTGGATATTTAAATTGTATAGTTAAATTTTTACATGTTCTTTTTAATTTTTAGAAACAAATGTGTTTTGTGATGGTTCTAGTTCTTTTTTGTAATCTTCATTGCACTCTTATTAGACAAATTTCTACATTAAAATTATATACAATTGCCAAAATGTATATCACCTGGGACAAATTTTGTTTTCCTTAACTAATTATCTTTTCAAACTTTATTTTAGGTTCAAGGGGTACACGTGCAAGTTTGTTACGTAGGCAAACTGCGTGTCACTGGGGTTTGTTATACAAATGATTTCATCAACCAGGTAGTGAGCACAGTACCTGATAGGTAGTTTTGTGACCCTTATGCTCCCCCTACCCTCCACCTTCAAATAGGCCCCAGTGTCTATAGTTCCCCTCTTTGTGTCCACATGTATTCAGTATTTAGCTTCCACTTGTAAGTGAAAACATGTGGTATTTGGATTTCTGTTCACATGTTAATTCACTTAGGATAATGGCCTCCAACTTCATTCAATTTGCTGCAAAGGACATGGTCTCATTTAATTTTTATGGCTGCATAGTATTCTATGGTGCATACGTACCACATTTTCTTTATTCAGTCCACCATTGATAAGTGTTAAGGTTGATTTCATGTCTTTGCTATTGTACATAGTGCTGTAATGAATGTAAAAGTGCATATGTCTTTTGGTAGAAAGATGTTAAATTCCATTGGGTGTATATTCATAGTGGGATTGCTGAGTCAACTGCTAGTTTTGTTTTAAGTTCTATGAGAAATCAAACTGCTTTCCACAGTGGCTAAAACTAATTTATATCCCCACCAGCAGTGTATAAGCACCCCTTTTCTCTGCAACCTTATAAGAATTTGTTATTTTTTGACATTTTAATGATAGTCAGTCTGATTGGCGTAAGATGGTATCTCATTGTGGTTTTCATTTACACTTCTCTGATGATTAGTGATGTGGAGTATTTTTTCATATGCATGTTCACCACATGTATGTTTTCTTTTGAGAAATACCTGTTCATGTCCTTTGCCCATTTTTTAATGGTTTGGTGTTTGCTCATAAATTTCTTTAAGTTTCTTACAGATTCTGAACATTAGACCTTTGTCAGATACACAGTTTGCAAATAGTTCCTCCCATTCAGTAGGTTATTTGTTTACTCTGTTGATAGTTTCTTTTGCTGTGCAGAAGCTCTTTAGTTTAATTAGATCCAGCATAATTTGTTTTAGTTTCAATTACTTTAGGAGACTCTGTCCGGCACTCTTTGCCAAGGCCTATATCCAGACTGTGTCCAAGGTTTTCCTCTACAGTTTTTATAGTTTTACATTTCACATTCAAATCTTTATTCTATCTTGAGTTGATCGCTGTATATAATATAAGGAAGGGATCCAGTTTCAATCTGCATATGGCTAACCAGTTATCCTAGCACCATTTATTGAATAGGGAGTCCTTTTCCCATTGCTTTTGTTGACTTTATTGAAGATCAGATGGTTGTAGATGTGTAGCTTTATTTCTGGGTTCTCCAACCTATTCCATTTGTCTATGTGTCTATTTTTTTTTTTACCAGTACCATGCTGTTTTGGTTACTTGTAATATAGTTTCAAGTTGGATAGTGTGATTCCTCCAGCTTATTTTTTTCTTAGGATTGCTTTGGCTATTCAGCTCTTTTGTTCTATGTGAATTTTAGAATACTTTTCTCTAGTTCTGTGAAAAATAATGTTGGTAATTTGATAGGGCTAGCATTGAATCCATAAATTGTTTTAAACAGTCTGGTCATTTTAACAATATTGATTCTTCCTATTGTGAACCCCAAATTACTTAGAAAGGTCTCAGTCAATTTAAAAAGTTTATTTTTGCCAAGGTTAAGGATGCACACCCATGACACAGCCTCAGGAGGTCCTGACATGTGTGCAAGGTGGTCAGGGCACAGCTTGGTTTCATGCATTTTAGGGAGACATGAGACATCAATCCATAGATGTAAGATGTACATTGGCTCACTCCAGAAAAGCAGGACAACTCAAAGTGGGGAGGGGACTTCCAGGTCATTTATAGATAAACACCTACAGTTATATTGCTTAACTTTCTCCCTAGCCTTTCCAAAGGAAGCAATCAGATACGCATTTATCTCAGCGAAAAGAGGAACAACTTTGAGCTCTGTCTGTGCTTTGTCTGCAAGGAATTTCCTTGTGGATAAATTGTGAGGGAGGTATATAACTTTTTTATGTTAGCAACTATCTTGTTTAGGAATAGAACGAGAGGCAGGCTTAGTGATTTGGGATCCGGAGACTTATTTTCCTTTCACACTTTCAGTGAGCATGAAATCATTTTCCGTTTGTTTGTGTTGCCTCTGATTTCTCTCAACAGTGTCTTGTAACTCTCATTTTAGAGATTTTTCACCTACCTAGTTAGCTGTATTCCTAGTTATGTTATTATTTGTGTGGCTATTGTGAATGGGGTGGCATTATTGGTTTGGCTCTCAGCTTGGTACTTATTGGTGTATAGAAATGCTACTAACTTTTGTACATTGATTTTGTACCCTTACATTTTACTAAAGTTGTTTATCAACTCTAATAACCTTTGGACAGAGACCATGGGGTTTTCTAGATACAGAATTACATCATCTGTAAAGAGAGAGAGTTTCATTTTCTCTCTTCCCATTTGGATGCCTTTTATTTCTTTCTCTTCCTTGGTTGCTCTGGCTAGGACTTCTGGAACTGTGTTAAATAGCAGTCGTAGAGTGGGCATCCTTGTCTTGTTCCAGTTCTCAGTTCCAGTTCTCATGCCTCCTGGTTTTGCCTGTTTAGTATGATGTTGACTGTGCATTTATCACAGATGGCTTTTATTATTTTGAGGTATGTTCCTTCAATACCTAGTTTGTTGAGGGCTTTTTTGAACATGAAGGGATGTTCAATTTCATTGAAAGCCTTTTCTGCATCTATTGAGATTGATATGGACAGGAGACAGGGAAATACCGGGTAGAAGAGGGCAGTTCCCCGGCAAAGACCCCACCCTCAAGACTGGAAACCCATGGCCCTAAAGGGGAACAGGCATTCTTGCTTTCGCACTCAAATGTTGCCTTTTGGCCCACCATGTTTCCCTATCCTGTATCCATATAAACCCCAAACCCCAAGCTTTACAAGCAGACGAGCAAATGAGTGGATGAACAGAAGAGCAGAGGAGCAGAAGAGCAGTGCTGCAGAGAAGAGAAAAGAAGGAGCATCTGAATGTTGAGAGGAGTTCAGCTGGAGACAGTCTGAGAGGAGATCCATTGCAGGATGGCCAAACTCCAGGGGAATACCATCTTCCCACTCCAACCCCTTTCTGGCTCCCCATCCATCCCACTGAGAGCCACCTTCACCACTCAATAAAACCTCTTCATTCACTATCCTTCAAGTCCGTGTGTGACCTGCTTCTTCCTTGATGTTGGACAAGGACCCGCATACCAAGAGGGCGTTGAGCTGGTTAACACTTAAGTCATCTGTGGACAGCAAACCTAAAGGAGCACTGTAACACACCCTATGGCTTCAGGAGTCACAGGAACCCACCCCTAGATGCCACCAGTGGGGCCAGAGCCCAAAAATGTTTGACCCAGCTACTGCACCTGACTGCATGCTCCCTGCTCCTGTAAGGTGTTTGAGCACGCACGCAGTTGCTGAACAGGTGAGCCACACCCCTGTGACACATCCTGTGAAGGGGGTCAGCGAACTCTTCTATTTCAAGATGATCATGTGGTTTATGTTTTTACTTCTATTTGTGTGATGTATCACATATATTGATTTGTGTATGGGGTACCAACCTTGCATCCCAGGGATAAAGCCTACTTCATCATGGTGGATTAGCTTTTTGATGTGCTGCTGTATTTGATTTGCTGGTATTTTGTTGAGGAATTTTGCATCTATGTTCATTGGGGATATTGGCCTGAAATTTTCTTTTTTCATTTTGTCTGTCAGATTTTGGTGTCAGAATGATGCTGGCCTCATAGTTAGGAATCCCTCCTCCTTGATTTTTGGAGAAGTTTAAGTAGAATTGGTACCAGCTCTTCTTTATATGTCTGGTAGAATGTGGCTGTGAATCTCTGTGGTCCAGGGCTTTTTCCAGTTGGTAGGGTTTTTATTACAGATTCAATTTTGGAACTTGTTATTGTTCTGTTCAGGATTTCAGTTTCTTCCCGGTTCAATCTTGGGAGGTTGCATGTTTCCAGGAATTTACCCATTTCTCCTATGTTTGCTTATATTTAATATACTTAAGAGTGGTGGCAGGCATAGTTTCATTTCTATGTTTAGAACTCCTTTAAGGACCTCTTGTAAGGCAGGTCCAGTGGTAACAAATTCCCTTAGCATTTGCTTTCCTGAAAAGGATTTTATTTCTCTCTCAATTATGAAAATTTCATATTTAGTTTGGCTAAATATGAAATTATCAGTTGCTATTTCTATTTTTTAAGGATGCTGAATATAGGCCCCAGTCTCTTCTGGGTTGCAAAGTTTCTTCTAAAAGGCCACTATTAGCCTGGTGGGGTAGCCTTTGTACATGACTTGCCCCTTATCTCTAGCTGGCCTTAAGTTTTTTCCTTCTCATTGACTATAAAATCTGATGACTATGTGTCTTGGGGGTGATGATCCCCAAGATGATGATCTTGTATAGATCTTGCAGGGATTCTCTGAATTTCCTGAATTTGCATGACAAACTCTCTAGCAAGGTTGGGGAAATTTTCATGGACAATACCCTCAAATATGTTTTCCAGGTTACTTGCTCTCTCTCTCGATCTCTTTCAGGAATGCCAATGAGTTGTAGGTTTTGTGCATTTACATAATCCCATATTTCTCAGAAGTTTTATTCATCTTTTAAAATTTATTTGTCTTAATTTTTATCTGACTGTGTCAATTAAAATGAACAGTCTTTGAGCTCTGAGCTGCTTTCCTCAGCTTGCTGTATTCTGTTATTAATGCTTCCAATTGTATTCTGAAATTCCTGTAGTGAAATTTTTATTTTCAGAAGTTAAATTTGGTTCTTTCTTTCTTGAAATGTCTATGTTGTCTTTCAACAGTTGGATGGTTTTATTGTTTTCCTTTGATTGAGTTCCAACCTTCTTCTGTATCTTGATGAGCTTCCTTATCTTCCAGATAACCAGACTTTGGTCCACCTAAGAAACATTGCTGGGAGCCAGTACCGTCACTTGGAGGTAAGAAGACACTCTGACTTTTAGAGTTGCCAGGGCTCTTATGCTGGTTCTTTCTCATCTGTGTAGGCTGATGTTACTTTAATCTTTGAAGTTGTTGTCTTTTGGATGGGGCCTTTTTTTTTTTTCTTGTATATTCTTTAATGCCTTTGAGAGTTTGACTGTAGTATAAGCTGGGTTTGGTCCATTGGTTTTGTTTCTGGATGCATTCAGGGGACCAAAATCTCAGCTTAGCACTCCTAGGCTATATGCTCTAACCCTGGGGGCTGGAACCAGGTCCATGGCTTTGATCTCTGGCTTGTCAAGGTTAACCTAGCAACACTCCAACAGGGGCTACTGACAACAGCTCCTCAGCAGGGCAGTGGTGAGTCACCATTTCCCTATTCATGTGTGCACCAGCAAGGTGGTAGTGGTCCTCACACACATGCATGTCAACAATGAGTCCCCATGTACATGTGTGCTGGAGGAGCAGTGCGACTCCCCATTCATGTATGCATGTGTGTGCCAGCAGGGCGGCAGGGGGTCTATGCATATATGCATGCTAATAAGGTGGCAGGATGAGGATGTGGATGAGTGTGTACCAGTGGGGAAAGGCTGTGGGTGGGTGCATACTGGTGGGGGTCTCCAAAAATATGTGCAAAAGTGCTTGAATGGGTAGGTAGGTTCTCCTGGCAAAGGAGCTATAGTGGTGGCCACTGGAAAGCACTTTGGCTGGGATGCTGGGGTAGTGCTGTAAGTGGGTGAGGCCAGGCAGGGACACTGGGAGAGACCAGCAGACAGGGAGTTGCTCAGATCAGACTGGCCCTATATTAGTCTGCTCTTATGCTGCTAATAAAGACATATCCAAGACTGAGTAATTTATAAAGGAAAGTTTAATGGACTCACAGATCTGCATGGCTAGGGAGGACTCACAATCATGGCAGAAGGTGAAGGAGGAGCAAAGGCACATTTTACGAGGTGGCAGGCAAGAGAGCATGTGCAGAGGAACTCTGCTTTATAAAACCATCAGATTTCGTGACACGTACTCACTATCACAAGAACAGCATGGGAAAGACCCATCTACATAATTCAATTACGTTCCACTGGATCCCTTTTAGAACATGTGGAGGTTATGAGAACTAAAATTGAAGACAAGATTTGGGTGGTGACACAGCCAAGTAATATCAGACCACATCCCACAGGAAGCATAGCCTTGCTGTGTCCAATGCCAGCAGCTAATAAAGTCTAAAGCTGCCTAATGGAGTATGGAGAGCTTTGTGGGATGGGCACCCATGGCCATGTTCCACTGCAGCTGTTCCTGTGTCAAATATTCTGGGCTCGATTAATGCAGGAGTTTTGTCTTTACCAACTCTCCAGGCAGTTTTCTCTGCCAGCTCAGATGTCTGTGGGGGTCCTGGGGTCTCCTTCAGCTAGAATCCCAGAGATCAATGGTGAGAGTGGACCACTCCAGGCCTATTTCACTCAGCCCTTCCCTAGGAGCAGCTGGGGGCCAGGAACAAGTCCTGATGCTTGGCAACCCCTTGTAGGGTTCCCAGCTCTCTTCTCTTTCAGCCTTGAGTCTGTATCCACCCTCTGTCCACTCTCAATGTCTTTTTTCTGAAGATATGTTTGGAGTATCCTCCTCTACTTGATGATCTGGTCTCTCTCAGTGGGAAAAGCTCTTTATGGCTGTGTCTACTCAGCCATCTTAGCTCTGACTGATTATGTACTCTTAAGAGCCTTTAATTAGGACATTTTAAAAGAAGAAAATGCAGATTAAATAAACAGACATTACCTATTTTTAATAAAAATAACATTGACATGTTTTTTTCTGTCCTGTGAGCCAGTAGAATATTTTTCTGTTCCTTTTCCAGTGCCATTTATCTCAGCTGCCTGCAGCATAGATGACTAGCTCTGTTCTTTTATGTAGTAGTAAAACTGAATACAACCAAACAGAAAGTTCTCTTTGACTAGCACTATGTTCTTATCAAGCTCAATTACATTGACTCCTTGTGTCAGACAAATGTGATGACATCAACACAAGTAACCTCGCAAGAAAGGTGTTTGAACATGGATTATTTAAGATTTTACTTAATAGCAAAAGCAGAATTCACATGCATAGGGATTTGTTTCCAGCTCTCCTAAAATATCCTTCTCGTTTCTAACTACAGGCTTACTCATGTAATCCAGCTATGAATCAATCAGGTCTTTTGCATGTATTTATTTGTCATATAGTCTCCTGTTTCAAATGTTGATAATTTAAACATTTCAAAGCACATTGAATGTTTTCATAAGGTAACCTGTTTCTCAGGGAACCATTTTAAGGCACAGAGGTAATTTGAATTTGTTAAATCAAAATTGGGTTCTAAATAAGTTGCAGTTTTAGTAATGAAATTTGAAAAGCTATGTTTAACTCATTGCCTTTTTCTGGTAACATCTTTTTGCATTCTGAAGGAGTCTTATTTCTAAAAATGAGTCATATTCTCCATATGAGTTTTTGTTACAACCTACATGTAACCTTACAAAACTCAGGTGTAGTCAGTTCATCTTTTTCTAGTTGCCTTATGGTCTTGTCAAAGATTATCAAACATTTTTAGGAAACAGCATATACATTTCTGCTTTACTGTAATCCTTTTATCTATTTTTACTCTCATATGTCTCCAAATTAGAGAAAGATTTTTTTCTTGTTCCACAATTGGAAATTATAATTTTATGGAAGGCCACCATTTTAATATCTTTTCCATGTCAAGCAACAATGATAGCCATCTTTTAGGCACATGCCTAAGGAAGCTATTTCCTTCTATACCTATACAATCAAAAATATAATTATGTGCTTCTTCATATTTGAGGACACTAAAAATGACCAAAAACTTTCATTATGAAAGCCCTAATATGGCAGGCAAGCAGATCACATACCTTTTTATCTACATGTTGTAGAAGGTAACGACGAGGACATTTAGCTGGTAAGATCTTTTTTACTTTCTTTGATAAGAAGTTTACTGACTGAATGGAGTTTGCCAACATTTTTATTTTCATCATCTACTGAATATGTGGATATAGGAGCAAGTCTTTTCCGAAGTTTCATTAAAATAGTCATACAAATTAAGAACACTATTTGAAACTTCATTTTTCAAATTAAGTGTCTATGTACTAAAAGAAACATTTTGTTACTACTGTGATTCCATGCACCTCCCTTGACCCACTGTAGAAAACATAATCTTTGCTAAGATCTGACAGAATCAGATCTACCCCATAAGAGCCCAATGCATCTATTGTCAAAATCCCCTATTTGTTCCCCAACAGGATATTTTAGATGCAACTTCTGAATCAGGCCAAGTAATTAACACAGTTTCATACAACCATCAAGGGAATAATATGATAATGCATGTTCATTACTGGGATATGCCTAAGGTAATTCAGTGGCCACTATTTTCAACTGACCATTGGTATTTTGGGGGAAATAAAAATAAAAACTTTTGAATGATTTAGCGGTACTTACCTGTCTTATGCTAATCTTATGTTTCCCCATCCCCTACTCTGCCATTCCCAATCCCAAATTATTTTTTGAATAATCTGCAAAATAATTTATTTTGGTTATTTATTTCCTTAATGCAGCTGTATGTGTTTTTCCATATGCCATTAATGTAACAAAGTTATTAAGCCTTCTTTTAGGGGGATATATGGGTAATACTGGTGTTGGTATTGTAATTGCTCTTATTTTCCTTATCTAGGTTCTTGGAAAATATGGTCATAAAATTTACAATGTTAAAATTAAACTGTCTTGAGGGACAATATACAAATAGAAAAGGGTCAGACCATATAAGACAATAGAACTTTAGTCCAAAAGCTCTGCAGGAATCAGCCCAGAATGGTCAAGACTTAGTCATTCACTGCCAACTTTCCTAATTTTTGCCCTGACTTCCACCTCAGCACCAATCAGAGAGAGCCAAATATACTTCCCAAACCAGTTATATACTATGCCCAACTGCTAGTTAATTTACTTCCAGCTTCCTTGTGCCAATAACCTCTTATCAAGGTATAACTGAAGTCTCCCCTTTTATCCACTATAAAGCTCCCTTGTCTGCCTTTGAGTCTGCCAAATGCAGGTGATGGTGGCTGACTCCCTTGCTTTATCAAGCTCTGATTAAATGGCCTCTGTTTGTTCTTATTTGGATTGTCTTTGTTTTTTTTTCACAAGCAGTATCTCAATACAAAGCACAACAGTTAATCCACGGGCAAAGCCAAAGACAGATCGTTAATGTTCGTGATTACAGTGCACTAAGGTTTCACACAAATTGTGTCACTTGGAGTGATCCAACCAGGCATCAACCATTTTGGAGAACTGCCAATCATAGCTGCAAACATTAGTGATCAGAGGTAAAAACGACAGCAACTATGTAAGACAGATAATCTATACTGGTATTCACTTGACACTAAAAACGGTTTTCTTTCAGTTACTATTTTTGGGGCTGCCTTTTCAGTATGGCACTTCCCTGCAACGTTCCTTACCTAAAAACTGAGATTTTTGCTTCCTGAAGAGGTGTTTCCCCAGAATGTGAGATTTTTAATACTAAAAATAGGACAATCAAGCCTGAAAAGTGGTCATTCTATTTTTTTGTTTGTTTGTTTACCATATTATCATTCAACCTGGAATACAAGCTAGAAAAATCTGCCAGACTTCATAGATTCCTGTTTCTCTCATCCTTCATTCATATCCAACCAGTCCCCAGAAGTGGGCTCTATTTCCTAGAGACATGTTCACCATAAGCTGACATAGTATAAACCTGAAGCCCCTTCTGTGCATGGATCTCCTTCCCAAGCTCTGAGAGAGTCCCTGCCAATGTGTTCACATGTATATATGTTTTTCTAAAACTTTCAAAAGTTAGAATCACCATCAGTTAAGATGACTGTCTCCACAGTGATTGCCGCTCCATCACACTTCCCTTCGCGTTGGGTAATGTAAGGGTGACCACAAAGCATGTTTGGAATCCAACTAAGAGGCAACTGAGTTGGAAATACTTCATTTTTGGTTTATTGGAATATGTTGTGGTTTTCAGCCACTTCTAGGAATGGTTTCATAATTGCTAGCATCCCTGCTGTAGGAATGACTTCCAGAAGTACTCCTGCCACTCATTGTGCTGACCCACCCAGCATCACAGGAGGAAGGAGAAAGGCCAAAAATTTACTGCTGTATGAAGGTGTCCTCTCCCATCTGTCACTGGAACTATGAGAATAAAGGAGAAATATTGTTTAAAATGTGCAGAACCAGTAGCTAATATGTGGAAAAATCTTCCAATCATTATATATATATATATATATATATATATATATACACACATACACATTATAAAAAGAATATTTGGTTTTCATAAGTGCCTAATCAAAATGAAAGTATTTCTGGTTAGAAATATGATTTATAATGCAGGATGCATAATTAAAAACCTGCCATGCTCTTTTTCTTCCTTCTTTTGATGAAAAGTACTTAAAGTTAAATTTATCAGAAATTCTGTGTTGGCAGGGAACAACCAGTAGCAGTACTATAAGCAACAGATACGACTTGGTGTAAAATCATATTTTTTGCATCCAAACTATCAGTAAATTTTTTAATCAATTGTAGTAGAAAAAGTCTTGATTTCTTTCTAACCTCTCTATGGAAAATAGTATTATAAAATCATTTTCATACGAAGATATTAAAAAGTATATGTCCAAAACGTTTTTATATGGATAATATATGGAAATGTGTCAAGAAGGTAATTCAATTACCTATTAACTATTATTGTATTATTACAGTTATTAATCTATAGTTATTCTGTTATTTTTCTGGATTATTTGAAGTTTGTAGTATTTTTTAGCCTTTTTTTTTTTTTTTTTTTTTTTGAGACGGAGTTTTGCTCTTGTTGCCCAGGCTGGAGTGCAGTGGCACCATCTCGGCTTACTGTAATCTCCGCCTCCCAGGTTCAAGCAATTTTCCTGTCTCAGCCTCCCGAGTAGCTGGGATTACAGGCACCCACCACCACACCCCACTAATTTTTGTATTTTTAGTAGAGATGGGGTTTCACCATGTTGGCCAGGCTAGTCTCGAACTCCTGACCTCTTGATCTGCCTGTCTCAGCCCCACAAAGTGTTGGGATTACAGGCATGAGCCACCGCACCTGGCCTTGTTAGCCTTTTAAAGTTGGTAATGTTTTATTATTTATTTCCTCATTATAAACAAATACTTGCTTTCATACTTAATTTTGTATTTGTAATTTTGAGCACTTTTTCTTAGAGAGAGTCTCACAAAAGTGGATTAGCTCCTGCTATTCCCTAGTCATCTCTAGAATCTGTTCCTCACTTTCACCTTCTTGGGCTGGTTCAGAAATTCATTCTCTGGCTCACAGCTCTTCTTACTCCAATCAATTCCCCCTGCTGCCACGAGAGTCAATGTTCTAAAAAACAAATTCAGTTGTCATCAGGGGACATAAAACAATGTTTTTCTCTAGGTGCCAATCATATTCCATAGTCCTGCGTTTCATCCTAAGCTCCCCAACCCAGGCTGCTTGAAGCACCACTTCACATGGAACTTCCTATATTCTCTCACACATCACTTCTGAGTGTGAGGCTTCCTCTCTCTATGACGGAAGATCTGATAAGTCCTTCATGGTCAACCTCAAGTATCACCTGCTCACTGAAGATTTGTTCAACTGATCCACCATTTATATGCCTCAGAACATCTTGTTTATTTTTCACTTCAGTACTTTTCACTCTGTGTGACATTTTCTTATTGATATTCACGTATCTCCTGCTAACAAGCAAGTTTCTTGAAAGCGGAGTCTTTATCTTATCACTGTATCATCAGTGTAGTATGATGCTTGCTTGACATAGCACTCATTTGCTCATTTATTAATCTTACATATCTGCTTATATTACCTATAATATGTATCAGACATTCTGCTAGGTACTAGAGATAAAGCTTGTAGTAGATTCATGATAGATATTATTGAAATGAATGAATATATTACCTTCTGATTTTGTCATAAAGATAATCACATTGCACCTTTACTCCAAGTCCTATCATCATATCATTGTCATGGAGCAGGCAGAGAATATTTCCTCTATGTTCAAATAAGCAATTGTGGTATAAAAAAAAAGGCTGAACTAGAATCAGAAGTCTTGGATTTGAGTTTCTGGGCTACAGTTAATGGCTAAGGATGTTAATCAAGTCATGTAAATATCTCTGGTAATGATTTTCTTTTCTTTAAAATGAAGGAAATATTTCATATCCCATTAACACACTTTAAGAATTAAATGATATAGGTGGAATTGGTTTGTTAACAATTGTTTTACACAAATGTTAAGGTGCTATTGCTTTCAGATAAAAGGTGTTACTATTCCTCTGCATCTGGTAACATCTTTCATTTGCACTTTCAACAGTAATACACTGTATATATTATTTACTGTCCACCTGGAATGAAAATCATCAAATACTACTTGTTCAATCAAACTGCAATAACACTCAATTCTCAGAGATAATGAGATTGAACTGGAACTAAATGAAAATACATTTTGCTAAATCACAGTCACAGCCTAAAAATGAAGGTCAAAATGGAACTACAACTCTGGGTAGAGTGTGCTGGAAAATGCAGAAAATTCTAACAGGCACATTCAAACCCAATATTATCAGATAAAAGGCCATATTGTACCTCACCATTTTAGTAAGTGTAAAATATGTTTTATCTTTCTGGACCTACAGCTATTATCTCCACTACAGAACAGGACCTAAGAGGTTGCAGACCCATACTGCTTGATGTTTCTATTCATCTGACGTAAGATGTATTTCCATCATCTTTTCTTCCTTGTCATCTTTAAACACAGTCCTACTCTCTATAGTTAAAAAACATAGAATCTTATTTGATAGAGGAGATTGCCCTGTGAAATTTGAAATAATTTATGAAATGCTTAATTGACTTATTGTTAATTGAGAGCTAAACCAAAATTTTAGAAATAGTTTCAAGCCATTTTACCAACCACAAAAATTGTGTATCATTTTTATAAATACAGAGAAAGAAAATAAATTGAACCTCATATGGTAGAATAATGTGCATCATTTTTTATATCCTGTTAATGTTTTTCTCTGATTCTGCTGAGAAATACCCCAGCATTTTTTTTTTTTTTTTTAGGGAAATTGTTGTGCCAGCATTCATACTGATTTCACGGTGGAATTAACCATACCACTCATGTTTTCTGACATGGGCATGTGACCCAGACAATGTTAAAAATGTCTTTCTCTATGATATTTCAAATAAGAATTGTTTAAAAATAGAGTACTTCCTTTGTAGTGATGCACAGAAAAGATGTGAGCCTGGGAGCCACTAGTGGCCATAATTGCAGCTTAATCGAGAAAGCCACACAGAGAGATTAAAAGCAACAGCCACATAGAGAAAAACAGAACAAAATACTACAAAAGCTGGGAAGTGATGAGGTAAGATACTAGAGATCAAATTCTCCTAGACAGACAGAAAGTAAATTTCAGAAAAAGCCAAAATCAGACTCTAAAAACAAGAATTGAGGATAAATCTGAAGAATAAATAAGCAAAATAGGAGGCTCAGGATAAAGAGATTAGATTAAGTTTTTGGACCAGAAAATAGGCTCAGAAAAATAAAGTATATTCCAGAAGAGGTGTGGAGATTTTGTGTATTCTTGTTATGCAAACCACATTGAATATTCAAGGGCACTGAGGTCATCTATACTGTTCTTAGGATGAATTCACTCTATATCAACCACTTGACGATATCAAATCCCCATCTCCTGGGGCATATTCTGTGCTTTGTTCTATTCAAAAGAAAGCAATGAATAGTTTCTTCTCCCTTACTTTTATCTTCCACAGTGGTGTGAGTGCTAGCACTCTAACAATCCTTGACTTCATTACCACATGTCTCACTTATGGCCAGGAAGATCTAAGTGGACATCCCTGGGGAGATTCTGGGAAAGCTTTTTAAGATGAATAGCCTTAGTGTTATGTCCCTTTAGTTGCTTGTACTTCTTCCATTCATCCTTCTCCCATCTGGACAAAGGAAACAATGATAAAATTCATGACAACCATTTTCGGACTATGAAGATGGCAGTAACATGTTAAGCATGGTGGAGTTTCAACATGAATTTTAGAGCAGACACACATTCAAAGCATTGTGGGTCCTTCTCGTTTCATCGATAGCCATCTTCAGCATTAGCAGATGTTCCCACAAAATGCCAAGAAAAGCTATGTCCCTTCCAGGAATCATTGTCTTTCTCCTAACATTTTTAGGTGCCGGGTAGAGTTAAGAATGTTGCATCTGGCTGTGACAAGTTTTCTCTTGTTTAGACTGGCAAATTTGGCCTTTCTAAAATTGTGAATGTTCATGTCATCAGGTACTCAAATATTAAGGAATCAATATATGTTTTAAACAAACTGAAAATAATTCTTAAAAGTTGATTTTGGCCTTTGTTCATTATAATTGACCTAATTTCAAATACAGATAGGGTCCAAATAACATTACTTTTTTAGAAATAAATTATACTTTCTTTATAAGAAATAGTTTCTAAGTCCCTTAAGAGTTAATTATTGTTTTCGTTTGTTTTTAATTTTTAAAAACTATATTCCTTAAAGAATATTTGTAATCATTTTTCCTCTATCAGATCTTATAAAAAGAAATAGCCATGTCACCTCAGAGTCATTCTGTCAGAGTGCTACCTTGTCTTTCTTCAACTTTTGTTTCTCTTTTCTTTTCAATCTGTCATATTCACTAGTGAGCATGGTATTATATAGATATTACACTGATATTTAATTTTACTATCTCCATATTTCCCTCTCATGTAAACTGAAAATTGTTTTAATGGGCTTCTCATCTATTACCATTTTTAAAATAAGGTACTTGACCATCTCCATAGTAAGAAAATCATATGACATTTCTCCATATGTGTGTAATGCCCTGAATTCACATAGTTCACCTTTCTCTATGACTGATCTTATCACCTGAAATACTGCTCAATAAAACCAAATCACAACATGTTTTCCCTCATTTTTCTTATTTCTTATTTTCTTCTTCTTTATATCAATTTAATTCCTTAGTTAACAAGTATATTTCTATATGAGCTTTACTGGTTATGTGAATTTGTAGATTTATTGTGTGAAAATTTGTATTTTTCCACTTTGTCCCACTTCCCAATTAGTCAATCAAATTTCTACCTAACTGTGAAACTACTCAGTTGTCATAGGGTTGTTATGCCTTCTCTTAATTGTACATATATAAAAAGATAAATTCTCATTGCTTCAATAATTTTTTTTTAATTTTCATAATGAGTTTGTGTGTTTGAATTTCTGTTCCCCAATTAGACCACGATAATTCACCCCCAGTTTAGAACAGTGTCTGGTACACATAAGGTTTTCAGTAGATATATTTTATCCAAACTCGATCATAATAGACGGAGGGGCTAGAACTAAGTCTGCTTCTCCTTTCTAACTGCCTGCAAGAGCTAATAGAGTACTCAGAACATATTTAGCAAGTGCTGAAAAATAGAAAATGAGACTAGGACTAAAAGTCTGGCCTTAAAAATTGACTGAACATAGAATGTTTTCCGCCCCCCAAAAAGTTAGTCCCTTATTCCTTCTATGAATTACAACAAAAAATCTCAGAAAAAATAAGTAAATATCAGAGTACCTTAAAAGTCCAGAAAAGAAAGCAAACTAGCTAGAGATTTTATGACTTGAGGAATAATGGGGAAGTGAATTGTCTGTGTTTTGTTTGTTTTTTCCTCCTATGTATCTCTGCCTGGGTACTGGAGAAACCCACAAAACATAAATGATAATGGGAGCAGATAAAACAACAACAACAAAACCGCCACAAGGATGGTATATATATATACGTATATATACACACATATATGTATGTGCATATATATGTATGCATATATATATATGTATATACACCATCCTTGTGGGGGTATATATACCATCCTTGTGGGGGTTTTGTTGTTGTTGTTTTATCTGCTCCCATTATCATATATATACACACAGAAAAGGATGGCTAATGAGACATAATCCTCTTGACTATGCACTCCCTCCAAGAAAAGGCTGCACCTCTCTGTTTCCCTACTGCATCCTCCAGCCCCGGACTTTGAACAATAGCTTGTCTTTCATCCCCATTTTGCACAAAGGAGGCAGTATCCCTATCTCTCCCCACTGTGCACTCTGCCAACTGTGTGTTAGAGTCCTATCAATCATCTCCACATTGCAATAGCATGAGCAGATGTGCTTTCCCTCCCATCCACAGTGAGCATTGTGACTAGGAAGACTGTGGAGTAAAAAAGCTATGTGATCATTCCAACGCTGAACTAAGCATCAGAAAAGAAGCAGCACTCTTTTTCCTTTCTGTCATGTGCTGTGGAGCTCATGAAGTAGAGCACTGCTACTATCCTAATCTTGCACTAGCTGAGTGACAGCAAAGATGAAGCAACCAACTCCCACCTAATTAGAAAATAGAGGCTATGTATAGGAAGAAGAGGGAGCTTCAGAAACAGATCCTGTATATGAAGTTCTGGGCAGACTCCAGAGTGGCCATGCATGAAACCAACCAGAATCACAGAGCAAAATGTATGAGAACTGAACGATGGTGCAGAATATTGCCAAGATTTCAAGTTGGTCATTAATGAAAAGCACATAAACAGAAGAGACCAGAAGAGCACTGTAAAGGTTTTGAAATCTCAATTAACATTTAAACTACAGCCCACAAAAGTTGGCCAGGACATGCATTCTGAACTTTAACAGGTATATCACCTGCTTTAGCAGATATAAATAGGAAGTATTATCATATACAACTTAAAATTTCCAGAATATATTAAACATCATTTACCATGTCAAGGACCATGAAAATATCAGTTTGAGCAAGAAAATCAACAGACACCAAAGCAAGATGTATCTAATTGCAACATGATGTTGCAATTATCTGATGATGATTTTAAAATCTGTATCATAAAAATACTCCGATAAAAAATTAGAAATTATTTGAATCAAATTAAAATATAGAAAATCTTGACAAAGAAATATCAGATATAAGGAAAAACAAAAGTGAAAATTTAGAACTGAAAAATACAGTAAGAAAAATTGAAAACTCACAAGATTAGTTCAATAGCAAAATGAACATGACAGAGGAAAGAATCAGCCTGTTGGAAGACAAATCAATAGAAATTATCCAATTGGAATAAAAAAGAAATGCACCATTCCTCAAAAAATATGAACAATCAAAATATATCAAAGATAAAAATAGATAACATGAATAATCTTTATTAACAAAATTGAGTATCTAGTTAAAAAGCTTTTTAAAAAAAACTCAGCCTAAATAGATTCAATAGTAAATTCTATCAAACACATAATTAAAAAATGACCCCAATTTGACACAATTTTATCCAGTAAATAGATAACACTTGTCAATTCTTTTAGTGAGCTTAGCATTGCCTTAATACCATAGCTAGATAATATCAGTACAAAAAAACAAAATTACAAACCAATAATCCCTGTGAACATACATATAAAAATCCTCAACAAAATACTAGCAAATAGAATCCAGATTATAGATAAATTAATTATATACAATGATAAAGGCAGTTTATTTCAGGAATACAAAGCTGGTTTAGTATTTGAAAACTTACCACATTAAAAGTATAAAGAAAAAAAGACAAAAAGTTATATCAGTTGATGCAGAAAAAACATTTGCCAAAATGCAATACTCACTGATATAAAATTCTCAGCAAACTGAGAACAGAATGGAACTTCTTCAATCTGATAAAGAGTATCTATCAAGAAAACACAGTTACCATCAAACTTACAGACGAAAGACTAAATACTTTCCACCTTAAATTGGGAGAAAAGCAAAGATGTTGAGTATCACCATTCCTATTTAAGTAGTATTAGAAGTTCTAGCTACTGCAATAAGGCAAGAAAAAGAAATTAGAGGCATACAGATTGAGAAATCTATTGGAAAAAAAAGAAATGTTAACTGTTCCTATTAACAGATGGCATGATTGTCTATACGGAAAGTCCCAAAGAATCTATTGGAAAAAAAAATCTCCTAGAACTAGTAAGTGAACTTAGCAAGGTCACAGAATATAAGACCATGACATAAAAATTACATATATTTCTATAGAGTAGAAATGAGCTATTGTTATTAATATTTTAAAGTTACTAAATAACTCTCCAAAATGGAAAACTTCAGTATAAGTCTAACAAAACTTGTACAGTGCATGTATACCTTAAACTATAAAGCACTGATGAAATAATTCAACAATGACCTAAATTAATGTAGGGATACACCATGATCATTGATTGGAAGATGCAACATGATCAATAATAGAATTCTCTCAAAACTAACCTATATTATTCTATCAATTTGTATCAAAAACTTAAGATATTTTTGTAGATATATACAAAGTAATTCTGAAATTTACATAAAAAGCAAAGGAACTATAGAATAGTTAAAACAATTTGAAAATGAATAATAAGGTTTGAGAAATCACATTACTGGATTTTAAGACTTTCTACATACTTTACAGTAAGTGTAAAAGAAGCATGAGTGGGGGATTGACACAAATACCAGTGGAGCAAAATAGGAAGTTCAGTAATAGGCAAACAAAAGTACTCACAACTGATTTTTGACAATGATTCAAAAGCAATTCAATGTAAAAAGGGTAGTTTTCTAACAAATGAAATAATTGGACATCCCTAGGCAGAAAATAAGCCTCGGTCTAAACTTACAAATTGTATAAAATATTAACTCAAAATAAATTAGAGATATAAATAACCTAACACTAAAATTTTTAGACAAAAACACAGGAGAAAATCTTTGTTACTTTGGGCTAGGTGACAAGTTCTTAGACATGATGCCAAATGTACAATTTACAAAAGAAAATATTTATTAATTAAACTTCATTAAAATTGAAACACTTTGTTCTGTAAAATATCCTGTTAATAGGTTGAAAAGACTAGCCACAGACTGGCAGAAAATGTATTGCAAATTGCTTATGTTACCAAGGGCTTGTTTCTGGAATATGTAAGGAACTCATATTCAATCAGAAAATGGGCAGAAGTCTTAGACATTTCATCATAGAAGATACATAAAAGGCAAACAAAATCGCATGGAAAGAAAAATACTAGCCATTAAGGAAATGCAGATTAAAGCTATGATGAAATAATACCATAAATGTATTAGAATGCCTAAATTAATAAATTCTGACACTACCAAATCCTGGTGTTAGGATACAGACCAACTGGATCTTTCACATACTCCTAATGGGAATAAGAATGGTGCGACCTCTCTGCAAAACAGTTTGAAAGTTTCTCATAAGTTTAAATATACACATATCATATAACCTGGGTATTTATAATAGAGAAATAAAAACTCATGGTCATATTAAAAACTCATCCAGAATTTCCATAGCAGCTTTGTTTTTAATAGTGAAAAACTAGAAGCAATTTAAATGTCCTTTACCAAGTAAATGAGGTATAAAAGAGGTGGCACATCTGTGCAAAGTAATCCTACTCAGGAATAAGAAGGAATAAACTATTGATATAGGCAAATACTTTAATGAATCTCAAGGGCCCTATGTTAAGTGAAAGAAACTGAACCAAAAATGAGTACATACTGTATGATTACATTTATGTTAAGTTCTAGAAAAGTTTAAATGATAAAAGTCTAAAACAGATCCATGATTGCCAGGGGTTAGGTTTAGTGGGGAGAGTGTGAAAAGGTTGATTTGAGATTATGAAACATTTTTCTATTTCGATTATGGTGGTAATTATATTAATCCATATCTATGATGAAATTTCATAGAATTAAACTTTTTAAAAATATGTGTAAAAATATGAAATCCAATTAAGTTTGTAGTTTACTTGATAATACTGGTCCAATGTCAATATTTTGACTTTGATAATATATGATGGTTATGTAAAATGTCATCATTGAGGAAACTGTGTAATGCAAATTATCTGTATTTATTTTGCAAAGTTTTATGAGTCTTAAATTTTTCAAAACAATTTTTTTATAAAAAGTCATTCTCAATGGTTGCACAATTTATGATTTCATTTATTTAACCTATTAAAATAAAAAAAATTTGTGATAGAGAAAAAAAGTCAGTGGTTTCCAGGGATCAGGATTAGGAAGAGGGAGTAACTACATACAGGTAGCATGAGGGAGTTTCTCTGGAGCACCAGAACAGTTTTCTATCCTGATTTTGGTGGGGGTTATACAAATCTATACATGTGATAATATTTCATAGCATTTTGTAACAACAACCACAAAAAACCCAAAGGAAAAAGAAATAATAAGTACAAAAACTGGTGAAATCTGAAAAAAAAAATCAGATAGTTTGGTTTATAATATTCAATTTTCTGTTTTTAAATTACACTATAGTTTTATAAAATGTTATCATTAGGGGAACCTGAGTGAAAGGTACACAGAAACTCTCTGTACTGTTCTTACAATATTTAAATCTAAAATTGTTTCCAGACAGCAGTTTAAAAATTGACTCAATATAGAAAATAGAGTGATTTTTGGTGTGAATTCTTAACTCTGAAGTCTTTTTCCTGCTCCTACCTGATGTCATCTGTTGTCTAACAACCTTATTCCTCATTGAGAGGCATTACAAATGGGAAAATGCCACTGAATGACTTCTCACTGACTGTAAAGCAATCACATTATTACTTGGCAACCAGCCCAGGGTTATGGGCAAGAAGTTACTCAGAAAAAAAAGCTCAAATTCAGCTTTTATTTGAAATTTCCCCTAAAATAGAAGGATGTTCATCAACACAGAATGGGAGCATGCACAGCTTGATAGAACATAAGACTGTATGTAATTTTACTGAACTATTATAGAAGATTTCTTGTCAAGCTTTCAAAAAGTAGTAAAACAATAATATTCTGAAATATTTGATTCGTATTTAATGAACAACATATAAACAGCTCAAATTTAAGTAAACACTGTCAAATCATTTCCTAAGCAAGCTACTATTTTGTTTCAGCCAGGGAACTAATAATATTCGGTAGGAGTGTGCTCTAATAATGATTAGTAAAACTCTATATTTTATCATGGAAAATAAATCAAATAAAAGACAATAAAATACCAACTATACTAAAATAATGTTTCTTTCTTCCATAAACATAAAGCAAACAGCTTGATATTCCTGCAAATACCAGATAAAATGAGATATGTTTCTGGAAAATTAACCCCTTTGAACATTTCTTTATAGCCCCAAATCTCCAAAATTTAAATTTTGACTCAGTTTTGTGAAACAAGCAGCATCTGGGAAGAAGTGATGAAAATGTATTACTGTGATGACATATATTTATGTCAGGAATGTGGAATTCACATGTAAAATATGACAATATTTAACTTTACTCAATTCCTATTTTCCCAGTAAACACTGATAATTAGGAAATCTGCCCCTAAATTTTTGTCTTCTAAAATTTCCCCAGCCAGGGTGGGCACAGTGCCTCACGTCTATAGTCCCAAGCACTTATGAAGCTGAGCCAGGAGGATCACTTGAGCCTGGAGAGGTGGAGGCTGCAGAGAGCCATAATTGCACCACTGCACTCCAGCCTAGATGAAGTTTTTGAGACAAGGTCTCAAAAAAAAAAAAGAAGAAACAAAAAACAAACAACACAACAAAACAACAACAGCAACAAAAATCCAGCCTTTTGCGTTCAGGAAACATCTTTCCATAAAGAACCACATTTCCCCATAAAATTCAAATAAGACTCATGGTACACTCTTTTATTGACTCCTATAAGATTTGCATATGACTTCCTTTAATATCTGGTTAGAAAAGACCAAAGGGAGACCCTCTAAATTCTTATTCTGTGTCTCAAGAGTGATTAGCTAAGATTTGAACTATTTGTCCCCTTGAAACTAGCCAGACACAGAGATAAACATTTCCTGTTGAGCTAACTGACTGAGACTTCCCTTGATTGTAAAGCAGTCACAACTCTAAATCACACCACCTGAAAATTGTCTACTCCTCCCTATGAATGTCTAAGGCAAAAATCACCCTGCCAGGACACTAATCTTCAGATCTGCAGTGCTTTCCCTATGGCAATAGGCTGTACAAAATCTCTCCTTAATTATCTGGTGCACATTAATCTTTGACAAAATAAAATGCAGTAAGGGGTTTTGATTTTGCTTAATGATATACTCTTTTGTATAACGAATGATTCCAATGTAAGATTTAAATTTTAATAAATTTCTAAATTAGTAGCAATTTTTTAATGAATATACTTTAGAAAGATTGCAAGGTTGAACCTTAGCTGTATAAAAGTACCTACCACTTTCTAAAACATTTTAAAATTTATTTTTAATTGAAAAATAATAACTGTATATATTATACATTAAGGGTTAAATATGATATTTTTATATATGTTTACATTATTTAATGATTTACAAGCACTAATTAAATAAATTCTAAAATCAGCTTAAATCTCAAGAAGTCTTTCTCAGCCAATCAGAATATGTCATCAGTGAATGGGTTCATAAGTCAGTACATAAGGAGATTTCCTGCCAACTCAAAACTATACCGTTAATAAATTAGAGGTAACTTCCTAATATTGAATTTGTAACTCTACAATAATTATTCCAAGTATGTTTGGGTTAAACTAGGTCCATCATATCAAGAAAAAAGAATTGAGAAGGGACCAAAAAGCTATTTCAGTCTCCCTCTTTTACATGCAGTAAGATATGAAATATTCTAATATTGTAATCTCTTTTTTGGTTTTCTGAAAAACAACATGTAAATAAAAACAAAGGGGTAGGCATTAGGATACTGAAAAGAACCAAATGTCACGCTGTGCAGAAAAAAAGTAAAATATCTCATTCATCTCTGACAGGGAAAGGTAGAAGTGATAAGTTATTTGATGGAAAGACTGAGGATAGAAAAGGAACTCTGTTAAAAATGGGAAAAAAGAAAGTTTTCACTATAGTGTTTTTTTCATCTATTAAGGATGAATAGATCACATTTGATTCAAAGCTGGTGTTAATTTTGTAGACCATGATTCTTTATTCTTGTCACCAATACTTGTAGTTTCCAGTACCTCAGTTGACAATGTCCTATTAATTTAATGAAAGGTCTTAATCTCAATCAAGAAGACTTGAGTATCAAGACACTAAGAGTCTGTCCATTTCCATTGTAACTACCATCGTCCAATCCACCATTATTTCTTATTAGACCACTGCCACACCTCCAAATTTGTCATCCCAAATCCACTACAGACTCTACTCCCAACCAAATCCCCTTTCTCCAGTTATGGCTGGAATTTTTTTTTTATTTCAAATATGATTTTTTTCACTGTTACAACTAAATACTTTAAAAGTTTTCATTGTTCCTATATTTTAAGTCTAACTTTCTGAACATGTTGTTTCTGATGTTAAAATTCTTCCCACTTCTTTCAAGGTCATTTCTAACCACTCCCATCACTGAATACAAATTAGTCATTCTGTACTGTCTATTTCTATAACTGCCCTTCATTGTTCCTCCTCAAGGCATGTGCATTTTCCTTGCCTAAAATGTTTCTTTTCCCACATTGGCTTATTCTTATTTGACCTCAGCCCTCATTTTAATTTTATTTCTCCAGAGAAGCTTTTCCTGGCCATTCCTCACCTCCTAAATTAGATTTAGTTTACTCTCACACAGCAATCTTTACCTTCATAGCACCATCAAATTATGAAGAAATCACTAAGTTTTCATTAGACTGTGATATCAAAGCAGACTGGCAGGATAATTGCTTGAATGACAATTTTTAAGCATCCTCCTATTAGTGAAAAAGACTTGACTATCAGGATATTAACATTAAGACCTTTCATTATATTCTTAGGAGGTTGTCAAAAGACAAGTGCTTCATGTACAGATACTAAGATTGAAGGAAATTTCCCAGTGACCATTCAAAAGTGCTCTGACCCATCCAAGGGAAATTGTTCCACATTATTAAGTAGATAAAGGAGGGTTATAGAAAACCTAAAAGGACAAATTACCCTTTGTGAAACAAAATGAAATAGTTGTAAATATTGGCTGAGTGAGACACTCTTCTTGGCAGCATTAGAAACTAGATCAGCATTTCAGAAAAAATTCGCAATTCAGAAAGGCAATAAATTGTGTAGGAGAAAATCAGAAACAGTAGTCAGAATGATTTTACAACCCTTCCTAAGAGCTATTCTTGACTATTCCTGAGTGTTTTAAGAGGTTCAGAAACTGTTATATGGTGAAAAAATTATTTTTTCTGTTTATTTTTTAAATTTAATTCAGTTTTTGTTAGAATTTCATAAAGTACAATACTAATCAATACAAAATGTTGCTAGGCAAAATAATTCTTCAGATAATTAAAGAAAATTGATTTTTACTACTATTATGGCATGCATTCTTAGGGTTTTATCAACGTGGAAAAGTGGATAGAACTTGGAAAAAATGATAAATTTTGTTGTACTTCTGAGTTGGGGAGATGGAAGTAGAGAAAACTTCCAAGAGGCAAAAAAATAGTTGAAATCTGAGCCTGGAGTAGGAAACACAGTAGAAGTGTAGGTAAAATTCTAATATCAAGATTGCTTAAGGGAAGAGGAGGGAGTGACCAGTCTGCCAGCTTGAGCCAAGGAATCTAAAGGAGATGTCTTTAGATTTAAATTTAGGGTCTCAGATTGATGATACTGCCTGTCTCACAAAGAAGCAAAAGCAAGTTTTACTGGATGAAATAATCTTCAATTTAGGCCTCAGTTCTTACACATGTTATGAACAACCAATATGAGCTTTTATCAAAGATAGTCAAATTTATCAGAAATTCATTTTTTTGAGAAACAGCCAGCCCAAAAAATTGCCATTAATTGTATATGTATAAAAATGTTAAAGAGGTAAACAATACAATCATATATATATATAAAATTTTTAAAGAAACAAGAAATGCATTGGCAAGAAACATGAAAAATAAAAAAGATAATCCAAAATTACCAGATAGATTTCAAAACAAATAAGATCATTTAGAAATAAAAATTTTGAAAATATATATGTATAATTGTTGAAATAAAAAATTCAAGGATGACAAACTGATTAGACTTACCTAAAGGGAACTAGAAAATATATCTAAATTTATCAAAACTAAGTAACTAGAAGTTAGACTTGAGTCTCATTCCCAAGGTACCTCATTATGAATATGCATATATTCTAAAATCTGAAAAAAAAGTGAAATACAGAACACTTCTGGTCCCATGTATTTTGGATAAGAGATATTCAGCTTGTACTGAAAATAAATAATTGACAACCTAGAACTGAACATCAAGTAAAAGTATCTGATATGGTTTGACTGTGTCCCCACCCAAATCTCATCTTTAATTGTAGCTCCCATAATTCCCACATGTCATAGGAGGGACCTGGAGGGAGTTAATTGAATCATGGGGGTGGGTTTTTCCCATGCTATTCTTGTGATAGTGAATAAGTTTCATGAGATCTGATGGTTTTATAAAGGGCAGTTCCCCTGCATACACTCTCTTGCCTGCCACCATGTAAGACATGCCTTTGCTCCTCCTCCTTCTGCCGTGATTGTGAGGTCTCCCCAGACATGTGGAACTCTGAGTCTTTTAAATCTCTTTATAAATTACCCAGTCTCAGGTATTTCTTTATAGAAGTATGAAAATGTACTAATGCAGTATCTTTCAAGAACAATAATAAAATAAATAATTTCAAACAAAGAAAAAAATGGAAGAATTCATCAACAGATGAATGCTAAGTTTACTTCTGAAGGGCATAGTTCAGAAAGATGGAAATACATCCATCTTAAAGTGAGAAGTGCATGGTTAGTGGCTGATAAGCTGCTCAATAAGCTGTGGCAGTGGTTCTTGGGAGAGGTCTTGGCAGACTTGATAGACAACACTTGGCACTTTAGAGTTGGCTTCTCCTTTCAGTTTTACATAAGACATTCCAACTCTACATATAAGATGAGGCTCACAATGGGATGGAGCCTCACAGATTTCCTGCTGAGGGACGGTAGAGGGCAAATCTGGAAATGTAAAGATTGTAGGGATTAGAGTTCCTCCAAATTCTTCAGTATGTCACAGATATCCTATATCAGTGACCAGAATTCTATTTCTTGCTTTGTTTCTTTGATTTAAACTAGGTTAACAGTTTCTCAGAAAAAAAAAAGGACATTAAGCACTTTTTTCAAAATTCATCTGAAATAACTGATCTCTGAGTAAAGAATTAAGCATCTTGGGGGGAAATTTCAGCAGCTGAGTTACCTTCACAGCTAGTAGTTTTAAAAGAGTACCAAAACAGATTAATATATTGTTGCATTACAGGCCTAAAATGTCTTTGGAATATTTTTAATTTGGACTACTACACTATAACATAAGCCAAAAATTCATATTTCATATAAGTGCCATAAAACTAGAGTTGTACTTGTTGAACCTCACTGGTGCCCAATGTTCTGCTGGAAGGGAGAAAAAGATTATTTCTAGCAATATGACTTTTAAGAAGAAGTAATTTTCTCATAAATCGTTATTAGACATTTCATTGTCTCCAAAATATAATTTAAGTATCTTAGAAGGAAATGAATAAAAGGAGGAAAAAGTCTCAAAAACATCATCAGCAAAATCTTGAAAAATGTTATTAAAAATTGTTCTTATTCAAAAATTCAATTCTACTCACAAGTCAGATTGCTTTAAAGTAGCTTGATATCCTACAATATAACAATTGAAGTCAAAATATTCTACATGCACTATTTTAGGAGATTTATTATTTGAGAATAAACATATGCTTAACTATGTAAAAAGCAGTGGAAGTTTGCAAACTAGAATGATCAAGTAAAACCATTAGGACTCATAGCCAAAAAATGCTTTTGTAGACCACTTTCATGGGACAAGAAAGTGCAGAATTTTATTCACTAAACATGTAATGACTGTCTCTTATACTTGAAATGGTGGTACAGAAGATAAAAAGATGAACAGTGTGGATCCTCAACTTCAGGAATAAAAAATACATGTTGACAGCATTCAAAAAAATAATAATAATATAGCAAGTTCCACAAGTGAATCTGGATGGATGTGAGGGGTATTGTATTAGGAAAGGCCTTTATCAAATAATTAGCTTTTTAATATAAAACTAAATGGTGATAACACATTACAAAAACTCAAAAAGAAAGTTAAACTGAACATAAGAGAAAATGTATGAAGCTAGAAAAGCATACATGATGTTCTACTGTCATGCAATATTTTAATTTGGCAGAAGTTCATGTGATGAGAAATTGTAATTAATTAGAAATATAGGCTAGAACTAGATCATTGAGTAATAAAAGAACAGATAAAGACAACACAATAAAAAAATTTTTTTAATGAACCAACATATAAAGTTAGGTACTATCAAGAGTAGCAAATTATAAATAAGGCTGGATCAGAGAATTTTGTGTAAGAGATTTTTAGCATAAAGCACAGGAAGCAAAGGCCCAGGAGTTGAACGTGAATCAGAGAGAGACAGGCAGAGGCCAGACAGTGTATGACACAGGAGAGACTTTGGGTGAACTGCAAAAGAAAACCATTTGAAGGTTTAGAGCAGATGATAATTTGATCTTATTGTTGTATTAAAAGGTTATCTGGCTATCACTGTGCCACAGTAGATTACATGGTGCTGGGGATCATCAAAACTGGAAGCAAGAGTAGTACAAGGGGAAAGCTACTACAGTAATCCATGCAGCCATGGTGACAGTGGTCAGCATGGTGAGAGGTGACTGGTTCTACGAGATATTTTGAAGATGTAGCTCATAAAACTTGTCATATAGGATATGGATATGAAGAGAAAGACAATTCAAGAATTCTTTTCAGGGGTTTTGACTTTAGTACACAGGCAGATAGCGGTGCTATTCACTGAAATATAGGAACATTGTGGTGGGAACAAGTTTGGTACGTAGAGTGTGTGGGAATTGATAATTCAGTTTGGGATGCACTAAATTTGAGATGTCTGCTAGACATCCATGTTGAGAAGTTAATAGCCATTTGGATATATGTCTAGATTTCTGGAGAACATTTAGGGGTACAGATAAAATTGAGAGTTGTCAGCACTTAGCGGCAATTAGATGCCATGGAATTGAAAGTTCATGTTGCGCATGAGAGTAGAGAAAGAAAAGAAAAGGAGATCTGTGTCTAAGCTCTGGGGTACTCCGATATAAAGAGATTAAAAAAGATAATAAGGGTACAGAAAATGACACAGATAAATTGTAGCTAGTGAAGAATGCAGAATATGAGGCACAGAGTTAAAACAATAAAATAAATAAGCAAATCTAGTGAGAAGGGCTAGTTACAATGAATAGCCTCAAAATAAAAATAGTTTGTTTATCATCACAGTGATCTTTGCTTACTTTCATAGACAGCAATTTAATTAATACATTCTGATAGAGACTGACACTTCTACAAAACTGGAATTAAAGAATGTTCCAGATAATTTTATGAAGGAAAAATATATATGAAAATATAATGAAAAGGCCGGACAGTATTGATATTCTTATGCACACAGAGGGATAAATTAATAAGTAATCATTTCTGTGAAAACAATTTTAAAACCAACTCAAATCCAAAAATCGTAGAGACTCCCATTTTATTTAACCAAACATTGCAAACATTCACCAATTTAATTGCATTTCTGGAAAAGTGTTCAAAGTCAGAATAAGTAATACAACTTAAACAATTTTTTTCTTTTAGAAATTAAGATCAGGGTTGGACCTATAATGGGAAAAGTAATAAGGTAAAGAATTTATATATTATAAGTTCCAAGTAAAATATTAAGTGATTAGGAGAATGAATGCAAGGAAAGCCTTTGATTAAATAAAATGAAGTGTTTGCTTCCCTTGTTGACATAAATCAATAACAGCTTTCTAAAGAAATCAAGGAGATAATCAGTAGTGCCTGAAACTAAGTGCTCTTTATTTCTTGCTGCTTTTAGTGTCTTTTCATAGAAGAATAAAGGTGTAATTCAGAAAATGTCCATTTTTCCCCATTCACTTTCTTTTAACTCCAGAGGATTTGCACAACTACTTTCACATATTTATATTTACCAACCAGACACTGATAAACAACTCAGGCAAAGGGGAAAGGGACCTCTTCAGCACTTCCTGACAACACTCTTTTACTCCAACCCAAATCAGGAAGTCTTGGATCTTCCCAGTGCAAAAGCTTCCCACTCTTCCATCTTGTACAGGATACTGCACATGCCCATGTGTCTTAATGAGAAATCATGGTTACCTAACAAGGGCTAGGTGCTGGCTTGACTTTTCAGAGCCACACTACCTGGGATACACCCTGTGAAGTATGCAGTTTGACAGAAGCAGAGTACCAAATAGTGAAAACTTGCAGGCTCTGAGAAGTCTGAATTGTCACAACTCGTCCCACACAGAAACCAATACATAAATGGCTCATCATTCAAGTCACTTAGAAGTGCATTAAAACTAGAATTGGCATATTTAGCAAATAACACAGGAATCCCAGCTAAATTTGAATCTGAGAAAAACAATGAGCAATTGTTTTGTATAAATATATCCCATGCAATATTTGGAACATATTTATACTCACAAAAATATTCATCATTTATCTGAAATTCAAATTGCACTGGAAACTCTGCATTTTATCTGGCAACACTAACTGTAATCTCAAAATTCCCAAAGAAGACATGGTCTCATGTATATTGGCCTAATTCCATACTTTTTTCCAACAAAATAAAATGCAGAAAATAATGCATTATTTTCCTATAAATGGAAATAAATGCATCTTGAAGAGAGATTATGTACACCTAAAGTTTCACTACTTTCTCTATAAAGCTCTTTATAAAAATATTTCATTCTGTCATATTGTATTAATATAATTATATAGTATATTTGAACTAGAGAGATTTTGTTAGCTCTCCTAAAATAGTCAATAACCAAATTTATGCAACTGAAATAACTTAGAATATGATTTACATACTAGTAAATTAAGAACCCAGCCCTATATCTAGTCAAAAATTCTCACCTTTAAAATTTAAAAATTATTTCTTGTACATTTAAGTTCCGTTGTTGTTGTTGTTGTTGTTTGTCTCACCCTGTCTCCCACGCTGGAGTGCAGTGGCACAATCTCGGCTCACTACAAGCTCCATCTCCCAGGTTCAAGCAATTCTCCTGCCTCAGCCTCCTGAGTAGCTGGGATTACAGGTGCCCACCACCACGCCCCACTAAATTTTGTATTTTTAGTAGAGGTGGGTTTCACCATGTTGACCAGGCTGGTCTGGAACTCCTGACCTCAGGTCATCCGCCAGCCTCGGCCTCCCAAAGTGTTGGGATTACAGGTGTGAGCCACCGTGCTCGGCCAGTATTTCGTATTTTTAAAAGAACACCCATGTGTTTTCATGCTCTCCATAGGCATTGCTTCAGATAACATGTGTACTTAAGGTACCAGGTGCAGTCATATTACCCCATTCCTGCGGTTGAAGTTGTGTGAATGAAAATGTTTCAGCTCTGACTGATACTTTACTTTTGTAAATTATATTGAGATGGAAAGGGCCTAGCCTTATTGTTTAAGGGGAGAACGACACTGAGATAAACTTGACAGTGGTGCTGGCAATAAGAAATTCCAAAAGAAGGACAATTTGAGAACAGAAGAGTTGCATCATTCACCATCTCTGTACAAGAAGATTACACTTTTAGTGTCAGCCTATGAAGCCTTAGGTTTTAATTTATAAAGAAAAGCTGAAAATTTCCACACGTGACCATTGATACGTAGCTTTCACTGAGTACATGTTGTCTCTGAGCTTACAGATATGGAAGATATACGGACCAACTGTCACATTGATCAGTTAAGAGTTATGGACAGTATTATACTTATTTTGTCTTATATTCTTTGAACATTTTCTAATCCTTGGAACACAATGATTTTTTTTCTGGTTTCTCTTAGCCTTCTTAGGTATTATTTCCCAATCAAATCTATGGTCGTTTCCTTTTTCCCACTCAAAAGTATTTTTTTCTGCAAACAGTACTGAAATAAAATAGCTATGGAAAAATGATCCTGTAATTCAAACCACTGTTACCTCAGAAGAAAAGCCAATTTCAAGACAAGACTTTTAAAAATTTTTTTCTGACCCACTAATGTCATGGATGATAACATAAGCAACATGCAGGTTGTTTATAAAGCCAAAAAAAATCAAATTTACCAATTATACAAGGAAATAAGTTTCCTTTGTCTTATTATTTAAAAAAGAAAAGGAGTACTATTGGAAACACGACTATAAGAATAAACTACTGTCGGTATTTCCTAGTTTGATGTTAGAAATGAGACTGTACAATATGTTTAGCATTTCTGAAACTTTGAATTATTAAATAAGTAATGTCAATCCATATTTTAATATAGACAGAGTCCAGAGACTTAATTCTTACCCTGGAACAAATATAGAGATTTAATTCTCAGGCAAGCAAACAAAGTTTCAAGAACTTGATATTTTCTCATTGTAGTTTATTTGTGCCTTAGCAAAATAACTTCAGGGCAAATTTTTCATCATAATACCTACGGTATTTTGTTTCAGAATTGGTTGTCATTCTCCAAGTTTTTCACTTTATTTCCTTACTATTTCAATAGTACGATCTTGTTTTAATACAAATTCCTGTATATTCATCTAAAAATGAGTTAGGTAAAAAAATAATAAGAGGAAATATAGTGACTTTTTATTGCAATAAAGCCAGCTGAAATAAAATTTTAATTTAATCACTGTTTTAATCACTTTTCTAGACATGACTATGCAGAATATAAACGCCAGTGCAGTCCATGTTATATCAGCAAGTTGCCAACTTTATTCTAATAACACGATCAAATTTCTTTTTATAAAGAAAGCTACACTTACATGATGACAAACTAACTGAGAAAAAGGAAAGTTTTTATGAGTTATCGGCACTTGGGCTTTTCATGCCTATTACGTAGTAGTGCCCTTTCTCTCTCTTGCCCAGTGATTCTGTGTATCATACAAGTATATATTTTAAGGCATTGATGACTTGAATTCAGTAATGGAAAAAATATTGATCAAACACAATTACTTTTGTGCTCTTAGTCATACAATTGTTATGACAAGTAGTTATGACTAATTTGAAGAAAAGTTTTCCAGGGATTAATCCTGTGATAAATTTTGCTTCATATTTAAAAATAATTTTAAACTTAAAAGAATCAGTACTCAATATAACAGTTAAATTTGAGAGGTGTGAAGAAAGAAGGATGATTACTATATTTAAATCATGATTTTAGTAGATTTTCACTATCAGGAAAAAAATTATCAAATGTTTAAAAAGAGAATAAAGCTAAAATACAAATGCACAGAAACATGTCTATGGAGTGTCTCTGACATGCTAGAGCTTCGGGGATGCAGTCTCAGTTATATCTAATTTAGTGCTTTTAACTTTTCTAGGGGAATATGTCTATACCTTTATTTTGGTGCTAGGAAAGTTAGCCTACATAGAGTAATAAGTAGATGACCCAAGATTCTAAATTACCTCTTTTCACTCAGGTCTGTGCTTATTTTACTAAACCAAGTGAGGAGGCAAACAACACAAAATTAAAAGTCAATATCAAACAATATGACTAGAAGCCAGACCAAAAAAAGCACTCAATAATTTTGATATTTAATATTTTGCATAAATATTGAATATCTGGTATGAATTCCTAAAAGTTATGATATTTCCTCAGGTGCAGTTGGGAGTAACATCTGCCACCGAGGGACCAGGACATTGGGCAGACTGGTGCACTCCTAGCAGATCTTCAGAGGAAAGGCATTGAGAGTGGATGAAGGGAAGACACAGATGCTGGGCTGAAGCGGGAGGATGCTGGGAACCTTGCATGGGGCTACTGTGCTCTGGGACTCCTTCCTAGCCCCCAAGGACTCCTGGAGAAGGGTTGAGTAGGCAAAGAGCCACCTGCTCTGGCCACAGGCCTCTGGAATTCTGGCAGCAGGAGACGCTACAACCCCCCTGGATGCTTGAGCTTGCAGGAAGAGCTGCTTCGAGAAGTTTCAGAGTCAAAACTCCAGCCTGTACAGAGCCCAGAGGATTTGGTGCCAGAGGGTCTGTAGTGGAGCACAGCCAGAGAAGTATATCTTCCAAGGCTTACTTTCGTTCTCTAACAGACTATAGCCATAGTCAAACTGTATGACCTGAACAGTGCAAGGCAGTCTTGCCCATGAGACAGGTGCAGTCCAACATGAGCACCCTTTAGTCTGCTCATCTCTCCCAGGGCCCTTGTCCTGCAGTGCAGCATCGAATGCCCAGATGGGGTGCTTCCTGGGGACCCACATCATAGCTCCTGCACTGGCAGTCCTTACTTGACCACTAGAGAGCTACAGCCAAGCAGCCACCAGACATTCACACCAGCCAGTGCCCTCCCACACCACAATCTCCACCATGCTCTTTGCCTGCATGTACTCGCCGGCAGCCATCCCCCACATTGCTTTGCCGGCACATGTGTGCATGGATGAACCTTTCTTCCCCTTACCTGCCAGCTCATGTGTGCATGTGCATCTCGCCATGCCACTGTTGCTGGCATGAGTGCACCCTACTCCCCCAGCTCCCCACTAAGCCACCATTCCCATCAGAGTGTTTGCAGGCACAGAGACTGTCAGTCCCATGCCTGCCAGCACTTTGCCCAGTGCCAACACTGCTGCCAGTACAAAACTACATGGGGGAGCACTGGACCCACTCCCACCCTGAGTAGCATCTGCCAATCACATAAACACATTCACAGAGGGCACACATAATCCCATGTCCATCAATGCCTTGCCTCCATGCTAACACCACTGCAACTGTGAACATGCACACAGATACTGTTGGGGCCCCCTGAACCCCTGCACCATGCTGACACCTGTGGCTGCTGTGAGCACTGGCACAGAGGTCAGCACCCTTGCACCTACCAGCAGCCCACTGCACTGCCACTGAGCACTACTGCTACTGTTGGCAGGTGAAAATGAGAATGGATCCTGTTGCCAACCTCACTGTAAAGTGCTTTGGTTAGCACTACCCATTAGAATGTTGTGACCGGTGGTCAGGGAACCTTGGCCCCTTCAGCACAGCAGGTTTCTAGCCTCTGGGGTGATAGAACCAAGCTAGGAGCCCAATACCCGCCACCCAGAGTTAGAGCATGCAGTCCAGGAGTCCTGAGCTGATCCTTCCCCCACTAAATTCCTCCAGAAATAAAGCGAGTCAGCTGAACTCACCTTACACCACGATCAAACCTTCAAGGACATCAAATAGGATTTACCAAAAAAAGCCATCCAAAGCTCAACAGCCTCAAAGATTGAAGGAACATCAGCCCACAAAGATGAGAAAGAGCTAGGGCAAGAACTCTGGCATCTTGAAAAACCAGAGTGTCGGCTTACCTCCAAATGACCATACTAGTTCACCAGAAATAGTTCTTAACCAAGCTGAGATGGTTGGAATGACAGAAATAGAATTCAGAATATGGATAAGAAGAAAGATTATCAACATACAGGAGTAAGTCAAAATCCAATCCCAGGAATCTAAGACATAAAATAAAATGATACAGGAGCTGATGGACAAACTGGCTATTGTAAGAAAGAACCCAATCAATCTGAGAGAGCTAAAAAGCACTATATAAATTTAATAATGCAATCACAAGTATTAGCATTAGAACTGATCAAGCTGAGGAAAGATTTGCAGATCTTGAAGACTGGCTCTCTGAAATAACTCCGTAAGAGAAAAATAAGAAAAAAACAATAAAGAGGAATAAACAAAATCTCTGAGAAATACGAGATTATCTAGAGAGACCCATGTACAACTCACTGGCATGCCTGAGAGAGAGGGAAGGAAACCAAGCAACTTGGAAAACATATTTCAAGATATCATCCATGAAAATTTTCCCAACTTTGCTGGAGAGTCCAACATTCAAATTCAAGAAATGCAGAGAACCCCTGCAAAATACTACACAAGAAGACCATCCCTGAGACACAGTCATTATATTCTTCAAGGTTGTAGTGAAACCCAACAGTATGCTCTTTTTAAGAGACCCATCTTACATGCAATGACACCCATTGGCTCAAAGTAATGGGATGGAGAAAAATCTACCAAGCAAATAGACAACAGGGAAAAGCAAGGATTGCTATTCTAATTTCAGACAAAACAGACCTGAACAAAGATCAGAAAAGACAAAAAGGGGCATTATATAATGGTTGTATTAGACCGTTCTCATGCTGCTATGAAGAAATACCTGAAACTGGGTAATTTATAAAGAAAAGAGGTTTAATTGACTCACAGTTCTGCATGGCTGGGGAGGCCTCAGGAAACTTACAATCATGACAGAAGGCACCTCTTCACAGGGCAGCAAGAGAGAGAATGAGAGCTGAGCAAAGAGGGAAAAGCCCTTTATAAAACCGTCACCCCCATGATTTCATTACCTCCCACCAGGTCCCTCCCATGACACATGAGGATTATGGGAACTACAATTCAAGATCCAATTTGGGTGGAGACACAGCACGGACAAACCATATCAATGGTAAAGGACTAAATTCAACAAGAATACCTAGCTATCCTAAATATAAATGCACTCAACACTGGAGCACCCAGATTTATCAAGCAAGTTCTTAGAGATTTATGAAGAGATTTAGATAACCACACAATGATAGTGGGAGACTTTAACACCCCACTGACAGTATTAGACAGTTCATCAAGGCAGAAAACTAACAAAGATATTTGGGACCTTAACCCAACCCTTGATGAAAAGGACCTAATAGACATCTACAGAACTCTCCACTTAAAAACAATAGAATTTACGTTCTTGTCATCTGCATATGGCACATACTCTAAAATCGACCACACAATTGAGCACTAAATAACTCTTAGCAAATTCAAAAAAACCTGAAATCATACCAACCACATTCTCAGACAACAGTGCAATAAAAATAGGAATCAATGTTAAGGAAATTGCTCAAAACCATACAATTAAATAAAAATTAAACAACCTTGATCCTGAATGACTTCTGAGTAAATAGTGAAATTAAGGCAGAAACCAAAAAATTATCTGAAACTAATGAGAAAAAAGATACAACATACCAGAATCTCTAGAACGTGCCAAAGCAGCGTTAAGTGCAGCATCTCTGGGACACAGCCAAAACACTGTTAAACTCCCACATCAAAAAGTTAGAAAGATCTCAAATTAACAACTTAACATCACAACCGGAAGAACTAGAGAATTAAGAGCAAACTAATCCCAAAGCTAGCAGAAGACAAGAAATAACCAAAATCAGAGCTGAACTGAAGGAAATGAAGATGCAAAAAAACGTACAAAAGATCAACCAATCCAAGAACTAGTTCCTTGAAAGAATTAATAAGCAAGACATATCACTAGCTAGACTAATAAAGAAAGAGAAGATCCAAATAAACACAATCAGGAATGACAAAGGGGACATTACCACTCACCCCACAGAAATGCAAAAAACCCTCGAAGACTATTACAAACACTTCTATGCACAAAAGCTAGAAAACCAAGAAGAAATGGATAAATTTCTGGAAACATATTAATACAGTCTTCAGAAATTAAACCAGGAAGAGACTGAATTCCTAAACACACCAATAATAAATTTTGAAATTGAATCAGTAATAAAAAGCCTACCAATCAGAAAAAGCTCAGGACCATGTGGATTTACAGCCAAATTCTAATTTCCTATAAGGAAGAGCTGGTATCATTCCTCCTGAAACAACTCCCAAAAATGGAGTAAGAGAGACTGCTTCATAACTCATACTATGAAGCCAGCATCATCCTGATTCCAAAACCTGACAGAGACACACACAAAAAAAGCAAGCTTCAGGCCAATGTCCTTAATGAACATAGATGCAAAAATACTCAACAAAACACTAGCAAACTGAATCTAGCAGCATATCAAAAAGCTAATCAACCATGATAGTAGGCTTTATCCTGAGATGCAAGGTTGTTTCAACATATGGAAATCAATAAATATTATTCACCACGTAAACAGAACTAAAAACAAAAATGACATGATCTTCTTAATAGGTGCAGAAAAGGTTTTCACGTTAAAAACCCTCAACAAACTAGGCACTGAAGAAACATGCTTCAAAATAATAAGAGCCATCTATGAAAAATCCACAGCCAACATCATACTGAATGGGCAAAAGCTGGAAGCATTCCCCTTGAAAATCAGCATAAGACAAGGATCCCCACTCTCATCACTCCTATTCAACATAGTACTGGAAATACTAGCTAGAGCAACCAGGCAAGAGAAAGATATAAAAGGCATCCAAATAGAAAGAGAGAAAATCACTCTCTCTCTCTTCAGAGATGATGTAATTTATACCTAGGAAACCCCACCATCTCTACCCAAAAGCTCTTTAATCTAATACACAACTTAAGCAAAGTTTCAGCATACAAAATCAATGTTCAAAAATTGGTAGCATTCCTATACACCAGCAACATTCAAGCTGAGAGTCAAATCAAGAACATAATCCCATTCACGATAGCCATAATTAGAATAAAATACCTAGGAATACAGCAAACCAAGGAGGTGAAAGATCTCTACAATGAGAATTATAAAACACTGCTCAAAGGAATCAGCAACATCAAGAAATAGAAAAACATTCCATGCTCATTGATAGGAAGAATCAATATTGTCAAAATGGCCATACTGCCCAAAGCAATCTACAGATTACATGCTATTTCTATCAAACTACCAATAACATTCTTCACAGAATTAGAAAAAAATAACTATTTTAAAATTTAAATTTAATTTAAAATTCATATGAAACCAAACAAAAGCCCAAATAGCCAAGGCAATCCTAAGCAGAAAGAACAAAGCTGGAGGCATTACCCTACTTTGAACTACACTACAAGACTATAGTAACCAACACATGATGGCACTGATGTGAAAACAGACGCATAAACCAGTGAAAAAGAATACAGAACCCTAAAATAATGCCACACATATACAACCATCTGATCTTCAACAAAATTGACAAAGCAAGCAATGGGGAAAGAACTCTCTATTCAATAAATGGTGCTGGGATAATTTGCTAGCCATAGGCAGAAAATTGATGAGGACTCCTTCCTTGTGCCACACACAAAAATTAACTCAAGTGGACTAAAGACTTAAATATAAAACCAAAAACTGTTTTATAGGGTTTTTATCCCTGGAAGACAACCTAGGAAATACCATTCTGGACATAGGACCTGACAAAGACTGCATGACAAAGATGCCAAAAGCAATTGCAACAAAAACAAAAAATAACTACTGGGACCTAATTAAATGATAGAGCTTCTGCACAGCAAAAGAAATTATCATCAGAGTATACAGACTACCTACAGAATGGGAGAAAATATGTTTAAGCTATGCATCTGACAAATGTCTAATATCCAAAATCTGTAAAGGACTTAAACAAATTTAAAAGCAAACAACAAATAACCCCATTAAAAAGTGGGCAATGGACATGAACAGACACTTTTCAAAAGAAGCCATTCATGTGGCCAATGAGCATATGAAAAAATGTTCGACATCACTCATAAATAGAGAAATGCAAATCAAAACCACAGTGAGATACTACCTCACACTAGTCAGAATAGCTATTATTAAAAAGTCAAAAAATAAAAGATGCTAGTGAGACTGTGGAGAAAAAGGAATGTTTATGCACTGCTGGTGGGAATGTAAATTAGTTCAGCCATTGTGGAAGGCAGTTTGATGATTTCTCAAAGAATTTAAAAAAGAATTACCAATTGACCCAGCAATCCCATTATTGAGTATATACCCAAGGGAATATAAATTTTTCTGTCTTAAAGATATACGCATATATGTGCTCATTGCAGCACTATTCACAATAGCTAAGACATGGAATCAACCTAAAAGCCTATCAATGGTGGACTGGATAAAGAAAACATGGTACATATACACCATGGAATACTATGCAGCCATAAAAGAGCATAAGATCATGTCCTTTGCAGCAACATGAATGGAGGCTATTATCCTAAGTGAAATAACACAAGAAGAGAAAACTAAATACTGCATGTTCTTACTTATAAGTGGAAGCTAAATATTGAGTACATATGGACACAAAGAAGGGAACAGTCACCAGGGCCTACTTGAGGTTGGAGAGTAGGAGGAGGGTGAGGATCAAAAAACTACCATTGGCTACTGTGGTTGTTACTTGGGTGATGAAATCTGTACACCAAATCCCATAACATGCAACTTACCTATATAACAAACCTATTCATGTACCCCTGAACTTAAAATAAAAGTTAAAAAATTCAAATGGAAATTCAAAACACAAAAAAAACCCTAGAAGGACCAAGATAACTTTGGGGAAAAAGTGGAGAACTTAAATGGCTGACGTAGAGATATATTTTCAAGGTAGAGTAATCAAGGCATGGTGGTTTTGGTGTCAAGATAGATAAGTGGAATAGAATTGAAAGTCCATAAAATGGACTGATAGAACAAAATGTAATCTTGGTTTTAGCAAAAATGTCTTTGTCACAACACCAAAAACATAATGCGTAAAAGAAGATCTTAAACATTGGTAAATTCAACAAAATTAAGAGCTTCTGTTTTTCCAAAAATGTTACTAATGGATTGGAAATATAAGCCACAGATTTAGAGAAAATATTTGCAAATCTAGATCTAATAAAGGCCTTGTATCTACAATATATAAGGAACTTCCAAAACTCAACAACAAGAAAAGGAAATAACTTTTAATGAAGAGAGAAGCTCTAAACATACATTTCACAAAAGAAGAAATATAAATGGTATATAACCACATGAAATAATCCTAAAATATCACTAGACATCAAAGAAAAAATAAAAGCTCAATGAGCCAGTCACCTAATACAGTATCTCAATTTCAAAAGACTGATCATTCCTAGTATTGGCAAGGATGTGGTGCCACAGGACCTCTCATAACAGATTGGTGGGAATGTAAAATGATACATACAACTACTTTTTCTTTTTTTCCCCCTCACATTTTATGCTTTCTCTAGTTTTAATTGAACATTCTATATGATTCAATTTTATCTTCCTTCTTGCTGTATCATTTATAATCCTTTAAAAATATTTTTAGTAGTTTCCCTAAGCTTTACAGCACACTTTAAAATAATTTGAACTCACCTTCAAAGAATTCTATACCATGTCTTGTGTAGTGTGGGAATCTCATAACAGTATTCTCCGTCCTCTCTCTCAACCTGGTGACACTGCCATCACTCTTATCCATACTTATGTCATATTTATCCATACACTGTAATTAGCTATATGTTGCTACTATTATAGCTTCAAACAGCTTTTAGAGCAATAAAAAAATAAGAAAAATACACAATTTTATTTTACCTTTCTTTCTTTTGTGATACTCTCTCTTTCTATATGTAGTTCCAAGTTTCTGACCAGTATCATTTTCCTTCTGCCTGAAGAACTTTTAGCATTTCTTTCAGGGAGCATCTGCAAGTGATGCATTTCCACAGGTTTTGCTTGTATAAAAAAGTATTTCTTCTTTAGTTTTGGAGGATACTTTCACTGGATATAATTTTCTTTTCAAGATTTTCTCTTTGTCTTTTACAGTTTAAATATGATTTTTTTTTTTTTTTGCTAGGTGTGATGGGTCACACTCATAATCCCAGCAGTTTGGGAGACCAGGGCAGGCAGATCGCTTGAGCCCAGGAGATTAAGACTTGGGAAACATGGAAAAAACCCATCTCTACCAAAAAAAAAAAAAAAAAAAATGAGCCAGGTCTGGTGGTGCACAGCTGCTCAGGAGGCTGATGTGGGAGGATCACCTGAGCCCCAGGAGGTCTAGGCTGCAGTGAGCCATGATCACGACACTGCACTCCATCCTGGTCGACAGAGCAAGACTCTAAAAAAAAAAAAAAAATCCCTTAGTTGAATTTTTGTTGTTTTTTGGTTTGTTGGTTTGAAGTATTTATTCTCCTTGGGTTTTCTGAGCCTCCTAAACCTGGTTTGGTATGTGCCATTAATTGTCAAAATTTCTCACTCACTATTATTTCAAATACTATAGTCCTTTCCTCATTCAGAATTCACTTGTGCCATTTTGGGAACAGTGTTGAAAGGAAGGAGAGTCAACTAATATGTGAGGATCTGTCTATAAAAATGGGTAGTTATGTGGCTGGCTCAGGGTGACCCCTCTGCCTGCTGAAAGTGCAGGTGTCCTGATTGATCCTGTCACTGGCCATTTCAAAGTGTTGCCTCTATCATGCAGTATATTCAAAATTCTTCAGGCAGACTGCTGAGCATCCTTTATACAATCTCAGATGTTAGAAAGTCTGATGTTGGAGGTCTCTTGGATTCCCTTACCAGGATGTTATAAACCTCCCACAGTCTTCTAAAAATTATGGGAAACATGCCAGTGGTCCACCACTTATTACTTATCTGGCTGTGGTCAAATGTCTTGTCCTCTCTTGTGCCTCAGTTATGGCAATAGGCATAATTTAGAACTAAAGAATGTTTCTTTATTGTTTTCAACTGCGACTTATTTCTAGAATGATCTAACATTTCCTGCTAACCCTTAGCAGAGGGCACATCAGAAAAGAGGTGTATTATGAGTCCTTCACACACCACTGTTAAGAACAGAGAATATTATTAAAAATTGCTTTGCAGAGTTAGCTCAGCATAACATTTGGATTTTTAGTACTTCTGAGAAAGAAGAAGCATGTCAACCTCATCTGCACTAGCATACGATTGAGGAGATCATTCTAGTCTGCACTACCAGAATTTAGAGGTGAAGAGCATGGGTTCTAAGCTGGATCACCTGGAATTAAATCCTGTTCCACTACTTCCTGTTTGTCCCTATCAAACAAGTTAAATTCTCCATGTTTCTTTTTCCCCATGTACATAGTTAGTAAAGGTAAATTAATCATAAAGTTTTGGAGATTATTTTAAAAGTAATTCATGTAAAATGATTAGAAAAATATCTGACACACAGAAAATATTAAATAATAGCTTTTTCAACATTGAAAAAATCTAAGGATATTAAATATCTTCACTAATTACAGAGAACATCTCAACAATGACCTGGTGGGCAAATTAAATACATAATTTATGAGAATCATGGAACAACTTAAGAGTAGGCAGTGACATCTGCATGGCATTGAATTTTATATTATAAAAGGGGCTTATTTATTTAGAATAAATAACTACTTTTTCTGGTTAAGCATTGAAAAGGACAGCTAATATTGTGAGTTACAGTACATTATGAGTTATAAATAGCTAAACAAATTACTAATTGCAGAATTATTATATATTACTAATTTGAAATTTATTCTAAGTAGTTGTTTCTGAGATTATACATCAAATACATGTGAAAATCAAGATCTAAATACACATTTGAACTTGAGAAGAACTTAACTTACATATTGTAAGATGAAAGGTTTAGTTTCTAATTAAAGCAAATTTGGTTTTGTAAGAGTAGTATGTAAAACACTGCCCTGGGCGGGCGCGGTGGCTCATGCCTGTAATCCCAACACTTTAGGAGGCCAAGGTGGGCGGATCACTTGGGGTCAGGAGTTCGAGACAAGCCTGGCCAACATGATGAAACCCTTTCTGTATTAAAAATAAAGGCCAGGTGCGGTGGCTCACGCCTGTAATCCCAGCACTTTGGGAGGCCGAGGCAGGCGGATCACCTGAGGTCCAGAGTTCGACACCAGCCTGACCAACATGGAGAAACCCGTCTCTACTAAAAATACAAAATTAGCCGGGCGTGGTGGCGCATGCCTGTAATCCCAGCTACTCCGGAGGCTGAGGCAGGAGAATGGCTTGAACCTGGGAGGCGGAGGTTGCTGTGAGCCAAGATCGCGCCATTGCACTCCAGTCTGGGTAACAAGAGCGAAACTCCGTCTCAAAAATAATAATAATAATAAAAAAATTAGCCGGACGTGGTGGTGGGCACCTGTAATCCCAGCTACTCAGGAAGCTGAGGCAGGACAATCGCTTGAACCCGGGAGGCGGAGGTCGCAGTGAGCTGAGATGGCGCCACTGCACTCCGGCCTGGGTGATGGAGCGAGACTCCGTCTCAAAACAAAAACAAAAACAAACAAAACAAACACTGCCCTACATTAACTATGAGAATTACAGAGAAACTTAATTTTCTACAAATATTTAAAAGAAAGGAAGGGAAGAAAGGAAGGAGAAAAAAAGGAAAGAGTACTGAGTAGAACATTTTTACTTAAACTCTGTCTTGATAATCTCTAAGCCAGCAGTAGAACTTATTGGCTTCAATGTATTATTACATTCACTTATTTTTACCCGTTAAATATTTATTAATCATGTCTGTGGAGTTAACATTTGGTTACCAATCCATTAGATTTAGCCCATGCTGCTCTTCATGATCCTTCACTGTTGCACATTTAAAGAAGCAGCAGGCAAGATAATCTCGTCAGAGTCTATCCGCAAGACAAAATCGATCAAATGCAGGCCAACTCCCCACAGTTTGTTTTCTTTTTCTTTTTTTTTTTTTTTAATCCTGAAAGAGATTAATTGTGTCTAAATTTCTTTCTGGTCTCCTGATGCTGAGAAATAAGAGAAAAATAGTGGTGTTTTTGTTTCATTTCGTTTTGTTTTGGCGTGAAAATATTTGAAGATATGTGAAACTCCCCATTTTCATTTTATAACATTCAAATTTTGGATTATAAAAGCATAGCTTACCCAATATCTTTACATTAAACACATATTTGGTCAACCAATCAAGAGTATGAAATGTATCAAACTGGTTAAATATTATCTCAAATCTGAAATTGTTGACATCCTTAAAATGTTTTCTGACTAATTAATTAAATTATGTTTAACAATGGAGCTTAAAAAAACAAGGTTCCATTTTGATTATTAGTGTTAATGAACACAATATAAATTAAAATACAAATTCAATTAAATCTAAAGAAGATTTCATCTTTAATCTCCCTATAGCAATGAATTCAAGATTTTTTTCTTTATGGAACATATGTTATTTTCAATATATTTTACAAGTTCAAATACTTTCTAAAACAAAGACATCAGACTCCATCACACAGAATTAACCTTGTAATCCTGTCTAGGGACAGCTAACTCAATTACAGAACCGAATCAAGTAACCTAAATGAAAGAAGAAACCCTTTGTTTTAGAGAAGAAAGGTGATTTCTCCCTTTGAGTGAAGCAGCAGCTTCTCAGCTCTAAATAATTGTTGTGTGAGGCTGTAAGAAAGTCAGAATATGGAATGTAGATAAATCTTCACGTTTTCATAAGAAACTGGAAACAGAGAACTTTCTTGCTTTTTAATGTTGGCAATAATTCTAAAGAATTTTAATTATGATTCAGAACAAACAAAATATTTCTGAAGGCAAAATTAAACCAGCTGGTGACCAGTTGGTGAGTCCACACCTACATTCAAGATATTTTCCTGCCTCTGAAGGTGCTCATAACCTCCTCTCAGTTGAGAATACACTTTCCACTCAGATTGCCACATATGAATCTGCCCAGATAAACATCTACTTTCTGCAAGAGCTCTTTCTCATGTGTTAAAAATGGAAACAATGCCTGCTTCCTCAGAGTTTGTCCTCACTTCCCCTGTGCTTGCTACCACTCTTATCACATATCTTGAAAATAATTGTGTCTTATATCTATGCTGATTTGAAAGCCAGAAAGGTGGGAATGATTCTTATAAAATTTAATATCTACACTCATTTAGTACAATATCTTGCACATGATAAAGGTTAAGGCATAAAGAAGGAATGAATTCTAGCATTTGTCTTTTTGAAATGAGCTAATACAGAGTGGTGAATGTCAAATAGAAACATAATAATTTCTAACTTTTTAAAGCATAATTGCATAATATAAAGGACATATTTTTAACATCACCTGAATTGGGGGGATAAGATATTGAGGCAATGGGGCATTGGTAAGCAGATACAAATAGAAATCTAGGCTTAGTCCATTTTTAACAACTGCCAGTAACAGTTCTAAGAATAATCCAGTAACAGTTCTAAGAATAATCCTTTAAATTAATACTTTATAAATTATAATGCCTAAAATGATTTTAAAAAGCAAATTTTTCAAACTAAAATTTGAAATGATGGAAATATATTGTTATACAAATTATATGGCTTTATATAACTAGATTGTATTCAAATAGCAGTCTAAAATGGCTTATTACCTTTCTGTGAATTATTTGGTATTGAACTTCAGTTAGACAATGACACTGGTTCATTTCTTAAGCTCTGAGTTATGGAAAAACCTTTATTGAGGAATAGTCCTACCTCTAACCTTTCCCATTGTGCTATATTTTAAACCTAACACAAAGAACGAAAGTAACAAGATGCAAGAATAGGCACTAAAATTCCCTGTAAAGAGGAAATATATAGTGTGGTTTTTATTTTTTATTTATTTATTTATTTATTTATTTTTTGAGACGGAGTCTTGCTCTGTTGCTCAGGCTGGAGTGCAATGGCACAATCTCGGCTAGCTGCTAGCCCCGCCTCCTGGGTTCGCGCCATTCTCCTGCCTCAGCCTCCGGAGTAGCTGGGATCACGGGCACCCGCCACCATGACCGGCTAATTTTTTGTATTTTTAGTACAGATAGGGCTTCACCGTGTTAGCCAGGATGGTCTTGATCCTGACCTCGTGATCCGCCCACCTCGGCCTCCGAAAGTGCTGGGATTACAAGCGTGAGCCACCGCGCCCGGCCAGTGTGGTTTTTATTAATAATTATAAATTTATTTAAAAAACTAACAGTAGCACAATACATTTAGTAACTACATGTGGAGTTCATTTATGGAAGTGAATGTCTCCAACAACTCATAGGAAATAAAACCTTGACAAGCTATATTGTTAGTGCCGCAAGCTCTTAAAAAATACATTTCAAGGTAATCTTTAGACTAGACAATGGCAAAATTCTAATGTTTAGTTAGAACAACAATATTTCTTAATTTTACATAGAATGATATAGTTTACAAAGTATTTCTCATGTATTACCTCACTTGATAAATACTATTTGGTAAGGAGAAAAGGCAAAAGCTGATATTCATTTTAGAATGGAATGAAAAAATAGATGAATTGGTGAATTTTAACTATTAGCAAGTACTGGAGACAGGGCTAGACCCCAGGTCTCCTGATAGTATCTTTCAGATTTCCATTAAACCCTTTAGCTTGTCACAGGTTTAGAGTTCAATCACAGAGTACATTAATATACCTTTGCAGCAAGAGTAGGGGTTTATACTAATTCTCTTTTTTAAATTACATACAATTTTACTAAAACTACAGAACAAAAATTAAAATTCATTTCTGCATAATAGGACCTGGATGGAGCATTTGTTAGTATTTTGTTGGCATTGACTCTAACTCTTTCCCAAAGGTTCCAGGTTTCTACTGGAGAAGGGAAACTGAATCTTCTCAGCTCCATTTTTGGAGCAAGTTACTTGGGTTAATCCAATCAAGACTTCTTTTTCCTGTTTCCTTCTACCCTGAGTATAACTAGACAAAATTGTAGCCCTAGAAGCATTGGTCTCCACCTAAAATGAAGCCAGTATCTTTTAAGGTAAATCACAGAGCTAGAAATGAGGCTTTTAGTGACATCATTGAGCCACTAGATCAGGCTTTGCATGATCTGCTTCTGTTACAAGAGCCAGTAAATTAGGCAAGTTCAAGCTGGCTTTTTAGTTATTGCCAATTGTAAACATTCTAATTGTTGATGAATTTATCAGTTCTAAGCTGAAAGTACTTCCAGTCTCCTCAGTGTTTAAAAGAAATCACTGTCAGAGATATGACTCAAATCCTCCATACTGCTGTCAGTGAACTTACTTTGCTCACTGAACTTTTTTTGTGTACAGATCCCTGTTCAAGGCCTGATTTCTTGTTGAATCCTCAGTGAAGTCAACGACTGGCTATCATCTCTGTTGAAGGAATCTTTGCTTACTTTTTAATTCATACTATAGTATCAGTTCTTCCAACTCAATAATCTCAATCTTTTGGCTTTTCTCATAGGACTTATTTTTAAGACTTTTAACTTACCTCTATGGGTGACTTTGATTTCTCCTTAATGAATCCACATCATTATTAAGTGACCCCTAGAAACTGACAAAATACAAATCTTGAAATCTATGAAATATTTTGCATAACATAAATCGGAAAAATCTATACATTTTTAAGAATATACCCTTCTTGTTTTAAAACTTGTTTTTCTGATATTACATTATCTGAAAGAAAGTTTCTCTGCATTTATTTTATAGAACAATTCTCACTAGTAGCTTTTGTTTAAAATAATAATGATTGGCTCTTAAATTGCAAGAAATAATGTCTTTGAGCATTGTTTCTTATTTATTCATTTTTTTAAATCTTCCTTCCACATTTTTCATAATGTATTTATTAATAGATACTCAATAAATACTTTTTAAATGAATCACCAAATTTTCTTAATGGTGATCACTTTCATCATTACAGAGTAAGCAAAACAATATTTTTTGTAAATAATACAGGACTGGTAAACATTTTTAATATTAATTCATGATGTGTCAATGAGTACCTATCCTTTAGTGGAGCTATTAATAGCAATAATAAATATTAATGATAGCCACCACTTATTGGAAACTTATGATGAGCCAGGCACTATTCTAAATTATTTACCTGATTAATTATTCACTTGACACCTATAATTACTCTATGAGGGGCACATTATCATTTTACCATTTCACAGAGAAGGAAACAAAGTACCTTAAGTTTCTATATAAAACTATTTAAGACTCTTGAATAGGGGTTATACAACTAATAATTTGCCATGCCAAGATTCAAATCCTGGCAGTCTAGCAAAATGAGATATCCCATAGAATCTGGGAGCATACACAATTGGCATCCTATAGGAAGTACAGAAGACTGCAGAAAAAATAAAAAGAATGTAAAATACAGGCAAATAAGTACCTGCAAAATCTATGCTGTACTGTTCTGCCTCCTTTTCATATCTCCAACAATTTCCTGACTCTAACAACATGTAGTTTTTTGCTACCACTCTCTGAGAAGTTGTCGATATCATCTGTGGTTTTACATGTTCCTGGCTTATAAACTATCTTTTCTATCCCCTCACATGTGGATTTTTTTCCTCTTTATGGCTCAACTTATATGGTAATCTGGCAGACTTGAACGTCCTGGTAGCCTGACATTCCCATCTTCCTGATTCATGACTGGCTGCTTGAGAGGGAGTTTTATAAAAGTAACACCATCAGTTATCTTAGTGGCCTCCACAGTCCAAACTACAGGACTTTGGGTTAGCTCCAGTTTTCAGGATTCTTGATGTATGGCATTTGAAATTTACCATGTAGTTATTAACTGTCCAGAAAAGTCGCCAAGAGTGGTAATTTAAGATGGCTCTTCCTTCTCTTTCCAGAGCTAAATTGAAGTAAAGAAATAAGTCCTCAGAATAAGGAAAAGTGGAAATGAATATAGAACCAATAGTTATCAAGTGATTATTAATCGATAGAAACTAGGTATTTTTCTCATTGAAGGGCAGAATATTCTGACCATCTTTGGGTAACCTGGTTATCAGAAGTAAGTATGGATCAGAGTTCATCGCTTTGCCCAGTTTTTCACAGGACTTCCCAGAGTTACTCCAATACTTTTAAATGAGGCTTGGAGAGGAGGGAGTTTACAACCAGGGCAAAACTCAAGTCCAGGCTTAACTGGCAAACAGGTCCTAACTATAAACCAGAACTTCGAGTTGCCTCTCCTATTTGTTATCACATCAGTTTGAAAGAGAATAGAAAACTTTAAGTTTATATTCTACCTATCCTAAAATTCAGTATAATTATGCTTTGTTACAACTTACCACAAATAGATTTTCACCTAATTATCTTAAGAACGTTATTACTGACTATAATTGCGTGGCTCTGTTGCAATGTTATTCAGATACTTGGCTCCAAATTCTGGAATGAATGAACAGGAAAACAAATGACCTAACCGAGAACATAATTTAGTTTATTTGGCTGTTGATAAGGGGCTTATATTTTTATAGCCGTTGGAATTTCATTGTCAGTACATTTATCCAATAGCTGTGCTTTTAATATCTAGGTGGTATATGATCACAAGTGTGTCTTCAAAAGAACACTCTATTAAGAATACCACTAATGCAACTATCAACTTTTTAAATGATTGATGCTTAGCCGACCTTTCAATGCTTTATCTCAGAACTTCTAAGAATATAAAATGACTAGATTCTTAATACAAGGCTACAATCACACAGTTATTGCCATGTGGAATAACAGTCAGAGTCAATCAAATAGTGATCTATGATTGTGCTAACAATAACATGGATACTAAGATATACCCATGTAGCCAACTGGCAGGCTAGAAAGCAAAAGGAAAAAAAATTAAACAAAACAAAGTTTGGGGTTAAAAACGTCAGAGAAAAAAATTCTGTTTGCTCAAATGTTTCCCTTGCATATAAATTGCCATTATTAACACAATTTTCTCTTTAAAGTCAAGAAATTTTTTCTTCCTACGTAATTTTACCCACAGCTCTTTGATTATATGCTCTAAGATAAAGAGCATAGTTGCCAGTAGAGGCTTAGGGATTTTATAAACATCAATCAATGTCACAGCTAGAAGTAGATAAATCAAAAGATATAGCAATAAAACCTAAAGTGTCTTCATTCTGACACTAGTCAGTTATTTCATTAAGGAACATTTTAGATTAAAAGTAAAATGCACTTATCAGAGTAGTAAATCTTTATCAGAGCAGAAAGGTTTATGTTAACTATCTGGGGTAAAATAAGAGAATAAAGAGAAAAGATGACACTCCTTTAATATCTTATATAAAAAGGGATTTTAATCATAACCCTAATTCCTGCTTTTTCTCCTTCAGTCTAAACGAGTACAGCTCTTGGGCTCCTGAAATTCTGGTGAGCTGAGAGACACAACCCATAAGGAGTTAGGAGTCTCACGTGCTTGTTGATTGGAAGCAGGTGCAGCAGTGTGCTCTCTATTAACCTACTCTTAGGCCTCAGCTTCATTCCATGTGTTCTAATGCAAGGGGTGAGGTGAGGGATAGGGAGTTCTGGGTTCTTTTCTTCTGAGAGAAGGATTATTAATGCAGGAGCCACAGGATATGGAAGAGTAGCTGTATTAGTTCATTCTCACATAGCTATGAATAACTACCTGAGACTGGGTAATTCATAAAGAAAAGATGTTTAATTGACTCAAAGTCTGCATGGCTGGGGAGGCCTCAGGAAACTTACATGTATGGCAGAAGGTGAAGGGGAAGTGAGCACATCTTCACATGTGGGAGCAGGAGAGAGCGCAAGCGAGTGAAGGGGGAAGCGCCACACTTTTAAACCACCAAATATCGTGAGAACTCACTATCACGAGAACAACATGGGCGAAATCTGCCGGCAGGATCCAATCACCTCCCACCAGGCCCCTCCACTGACACGTGGGGATTACAATTCAACATGAGATTTGGGCGGGGACACAGAACCAAACAATATTAGTAGCTGTATAAATCAGGGGAAGCTGAAAAAAAGAGGCTCTAAAGAGGATACCCCATGAGAACAATAGTGCTTTTTAGTTATTTGTCTCCCCTACTCCAAGTTCAAAACCCCAGAACCTGGCTCAGTTGTATTCTTTTTGGTTTTTTTTTTTTTTTTTTTTTTTTTTTTTGAGACAGAGTCTCGCTGTCGCCCAGGCTGGAGTGCAGTGGCGCAATCTCGGCTAACTGCAAGCTCCACCTCCCGGGTTCACGCCATTCTCCTGCCTCAGCCTCCCGAGTAGCTGGGACTACAGGCACCCACCACCACGCCCGGCTAATTTTTTTGTATTTTTAGTAGAGACGGGCTTTCACCGTGTTAGCCGGGATGGTCTTGATCTCCTGGCCTCGTGATCTGCCCGCCTTGGCCTCCCGAAGTGCTGGGATTACAGGCATGAGCCACCGCGCCCGGCCGGGTAAGCATAACATTTATATGCACTGGAAAACCAAAAAATTTGTGTGGATTTCTTTATTGCAATGTTCACTTTGTTGCAGTGGTCTAGAACTGAATCTGCAATATTTCTGAGGTCTGTTTGTAGCCCAGATCACTGTCTATGAACTCTTCGCTCAGTGTGAGCTTTCTGATTCCTCAGGACATTATGTGAAATATTTTAAATATAATCTTTGCCTAAAACAGAAGTTACTATGGAGACCCCACCATTTTCTTAGCTGAACTATGCTAACACCTTTATAAAACTAACAAATTCTCACATATCCTCTCTCCCCAAAAGGTGAAAAAAATTTGTTAATCCTCCAAAAGTAGCTAACTCAGAGGCATATCTGGATAACGTAGCATATTTCTGTTGCCTGGACATTGGTTTTTCATTTACCTTAGAGGAGTACACATACTTTGGCAAATGAACTGAAGATCCCAAATTTACCTAAGTTAATGCTGAATTAGATAATTCCTTATGTCATACTTAATTCCCAAAGTGTATCCATGTTTTCATAAGCTCCTTAAACTATCATAAAGCTTAAATATCAAGAAGAAAACATTATGAAACTGAATGAAATGATTTTAAAGTAATTTTTAAGCAATTCAAAATAATTAAAACAAATTCCAGCATAATAGATTTGAAAGGGAATCTTTGGATTCTGTCTCCAGAGCAAATGTTCCATTTGGAAATTCTAACAATGAAAACTGCTGTATTAGTGAAGTATTCCCCTCAAATTTATGGTTTTTGGAAGATCTCCCTGAATTTCTTATATTTTTAGATTCCAACAACTTTATCTACTGTAAAATGCATAATCTCCTTAATCTGAAATGGCCAAATCAAGGAACTCTTACCATTATAATTTTTTCTATCTTCCTCTGAAAGACGAATTCCAGTCATCCTTAAAGTAGTCTAGCAGTTTTAAGATAGTCTCAAAATATAGTCTAATTTATTTTCATGAAAATAAACCCTCATCTCCCTAGATTATACTTTTGTGGGTTATCTCACCTTCATATTTATATTTAAGCTTCTTTCTTTATAGCTTATTAGAATAAATCACTCAATTTAAAATCTTTCATGAGAAGCAAGTAGATTTTAGACACAATTATGCCACCACTGTGTCTAACCTCTCTCTCATCTTATCAAGAAAATGACTAATAATAGAGTAAGCTCTTTGCTGAGCTCATTGATCCTGCCTTGATTCCACAAATAGATTCTGACTGTGTTCCAGCATGTACAATCTTGCTACAGATCATATGCTATTATTGTATCAACAAAGCCTGTACCATAATATTCCTCTAAGCCACAGACAAAGGAGAAGTTTCTGGCAGATAAAATGTTTTTATTATATGGTATAGTGAATGAATTAGCTCTACCACTGGTTTTAACATATCTAAAAAATTCACAATCTATTTTAGACTAATATCCTATAATACGTAGACAACACAAGTATTACATATTGCTGGTTTTATTTATTATCAAAACCCAATAATAAATATAAAAACAAATAAAACTATCGGCTAATTATTGCCAGAAAGGACAAGTTAATATGAAAACTTAATAGGAAAATTAAATTACTTTTGACATAATTTATCAAAGTTTAAGTTAATACTAAATTCTACTTTTCAACAGATTAATTCTATCATTTTTAGATGTTTTGCTGTAATTCATCCTAAAATGTCCATCAGGTAGACCTTTCCCCAAAAGGGTTTCAGGGTAGATATTTATGAATATTAATGAATAACAAGGTGATTGACTAGCAATGGCATATATTAAAAAGAATATATCAAAATCAGCTCTTTCATGCAATATCATTGCAATACATTGAAAACTTGTCCAAGGAACTTAGCAATGACAAAGCTCCCTTCTGAAAATAAAAATGGTACTGCCCAGAGGTTCTGCTGTAACTCAGTTCTCTTTGGAAATAAATGGCCCTTTACCACTTAGTTATAATTGTTTATAATTTATTTTACCTACTCAGTGTTACCAATATAATAATTATTTCAAGAATGTTTATCTTGCTTATTTTAAATATTAGTAACCTTTCAGCCCTCATAGTTCAGGATTATCACTTTTTGAGTTGTGTTTATTTTATTTTTATGTATTTATATATGTATGCATGAAATATATGTATTTATTTCTTTTGTCTCATGGTATTTAATGAAATACTATAACTTGCCCAGGACTACACTGTGGAGAGAAAAGAGCATATTGAAAGAGCCTTCTGCAACCTGTTCATGAGCTGTGACACCCAGGACCTCTTTACCCTGAGGTCCCTTTCAATACCACACGAGGCCAGAACACCTTCTGTATCCCTGGGGTTTCCTGCAGTTTTGCGTTCCTGAGATGCACGTGCTTTTCTCTAATTCTGGGATAGCTCTAGGTTTGGTCAGAGGAGAAAGGCCACAGGCTTGCAAGTTTGTAATCTTGTCAGCTCTTTGTCATTTATATAATTTAATATTATGAGTCACTTTAAGTCGATTTTGAAACTTGGTCTGATTGTCTTTTCTTACACATAACAAAAAATACATTGAATGGCTTTTTCCAGTCACTTAACATTACACCACTCTTGGGACCCTGTGGGTAATGTCAGCCACTGTCTCCTCTTGTGGCATCCATCAGTGCCTAAATGAGAGCACCATCTCTGACTCTTCATCACATAAGTTGGCTCTTTTCTAAAAGCAACTATGTTCCCTTTATCTGTCTGCTTTGCTCAGAGTAAAATTCCTAGTTCAGATTTGGATCACCTGTAAGTCAGAAGACCATGATGACAAAATTAAATTATGGCTTAAATAAAATAGATTTGTCTCCAGGCTAGTATGAGAGGAGTATGAAAAAAGACTTTATTATATACAAATTACAACAATAATTGGAATTTATGTTATTTAGATGTTTTCCCAGGTACTTTCATAATGTGAACATGCCTTAATTTTAGTAATATTTTAAAATTCAAAATTTATTTATATTGCATAATGATTTAAATGATCATTTCTATTGAATTATATTCTTATAAGTTGTCTATTGGATTTCTATATAAATACAGCAGCTGTTCAGACTACATTAATTCCTAATGAGCTCATTTAGTAGGTAGAATTAAACTGTTTCTTATTTGTTTACAGCTTATCAGAAATCATTCACAGTTTATTGATATAACCTTTAGGAAAAAGTATGTGCTCATATTACTCATGAACATTTTTTCAAAAATTAATTATATTTATATCAATTATCTTAAATTCAATGTAAAATAACTTGTTACACTTGTTTTGAAATATGTGAAAATCTATTTCCAAGAATATTTATAGTATACCGTTTCTAAGAAAAGCACCAAAAAAGTAAAATCATTTTCTGTACTGTGTCTTAATGACACATTCTGGAATTTCTGTATTTGTTTCTTTATATCTACTACAGCCTTCTTCTGGTTATTTGTACACACAGTGTATAGAGGAATTTTAATTCAGTCAGTCATCCCTTTACTCACAAACATTCATTGAACTCCAATCATATGCTAGGTATTTTGTTAATCACCAAGAATACTGAGCCAATTGGAAAGGAGAAAACGTATTGGAAACACATACAATGTTTCATGAAAATATTAATTACATTATAAATCTATTTACTATATTGAGTATATTAAACATATATTATATTAATTATATATTATAAAATACTTATATAATATTAATATATAATTATATATTATAAAATACTTTAAATGAGCTATATATGAAGAATGATCTAACAAGTATCTAAGTAGCCATTGCTTAGTTTTAACATAATTTAAAATTTTCATGCATTTGCTTTTTTTAAATAAAGCATTACAGATAAAATTAAGCTTTCTGTACAACCCTCTTTATTCTCTTCCCATTTTTCTTTCTCCAGAAGTAACCACTCTCCTGAATTTGTTTTATTTTTGAAATTCATCATTTTATTCTTTTAATACGTGAGTCTTGAGATAATACATAACATTGATTTGCATGCTTTCATACTTTTGCAAACAGCATTCTACTTTATGTATCTTTACTTCTTTATTCTTATCAATATCATGTAATTGAGATTTATATACATTGAATTAATTCCAACAATTTCCTAATAAAAACATCCCTTTTGTAAGACATCTTCTATATATTTTCCTGTTATCACGAGCAAGCATTACTTCTAGTATCCCTAGAAATGAAATTGCTTGGTAGAATGTAAGGTAAATTTATTCTGTACCTTCTCTAGAGTGGTTGTGCCAATCTACTCTTCTACCAACATTGTATGATATTTCGTTTCTTTGTATGCTTTTCAACTGTTGAATTTTATGTTTTTCTCCAACCTGAGAATGAAGCAGAAACTTATTTTGATTAGTAGATAAATGAGTCCCTTTTCACATATTTATGAGCCTCTTTATTTTCCTCTTGTGTGTATATTTCCTGTTCATATTCATAGACTAGTTTTCTATTGGGCTGTCAGTTTTGTTTTTTAAAGGGATTCTCTTCATCACTGCAGGTCTGAATGCATGTGTTCCCATTGGCATCAAATGAAGTGCCCATACAGGAGTTAAGAAGAAATTACTTAGCCAGATAGTGGGGGTATGGAAGTCTTTCCTAAGGCTTTTCTTTTAATGAAAAGCAGCCCCAAATTATTTTCCTTTCTAACAAAGAGTGCCTGTAAAATCGAGCTGCAGACATAGATGCCAGCAGTTGTGCCAATCATGTTCAAGATGGTGGCTCCATCTTCCCTTCAGTTTGTCAGCCACGTGTATAGTAAGGAGCAGACAAGATGGTGCTGGCCAAGGGGAAAGTTCATTTGCATAATAAGATTAGAGTGGGGCTCCAGCTTTCCTGCGCACTATGTAAACGTCATACCTGATGGAGCCAATCTGTGAGCCCTATATAAATCAGACATTGCCTCCTTAAGTCTGACTATAAAATCTGGTGCATCAGCTGCCATCCAGCCTTTTCTTCTCAGAAGTCCCCTCTCTCTCACTAGAGAGCGAGCTGTTTTCCTTCCTCTTTCTTTCTCTTTCTCTTGCCTATTAAACCTCCACTCCTTAACTTCTTGTATGTATCCATGTCTTGAATTTGCCTGGCACGGGATGACAAACCCCGGGTATTTACACCAAATAACCTCTTCAGCACCACAGTAGAACAATTTACAATATGGCTTTTTAAATCTTTGTGGTTGTCGTAAGAACTAAATTGGCTAAAGCATACATGCATTTATTAAGCCTGGTACATTATGTACACGATAACAGTAGCCACTATCGCCATAATCATCATCTTATCCTCGTCTTTATTAGTATATATCAATTTGTCATACCTGTGTACATTGCTTTCCAGACTCCATACTTAATCACCAGGTATTTGTTTGTTGCTATTAGATAACTAATATATAGCTTCCAACTCTTTAATTTTACATTCTCTGAATGATCTTGTTTTACATGTGGGTCTTTTAGGCAGCATAAGTTTTTATTTTTTAAATTCATTTAGTATCTCTCATTTAATAGGTAAGTGAAATACATTTAGACTCATGTGATTACTAATATACATGAGCTTAAATATTTCACCTTATTTTATGATTTATTTGTTACTTATCCTCTTCCTTTGATTATTTTTTCTACTTTCTTGTCTCCTATCAAACTGGTAAATGTATTCCATAGTTTTCTTTCCCCCTTGTGATGTTTGGAAACCATTCTTTCAGTGGTCACTTTTAGATATTTGACATAAATTCTTAACTATATATTTTTCTGTCAGTGTCTGAAGTTAATTATTATTTTTATTCCCTTCTTGAACAATACAAAGAACTCAGCATGCTTTAATCTTGACATTTTTTCTGTAGTTTTATTTATATTTTGATTTACATGAAAATTTAATTCTATTTTTCAGTCAAAAGTTAATTGAATTTACTAAGAGATATTTAAATTCCTATGCCCATCATTTTTTATTATTCCACACATTTCTGTCTTCATTTATCTTTTTTCTTTTTCAGTGCGTCTTTTAATAGCCTTCTTAATTGAGGTTTTTGTGTGGTAGACATTCTTGTAACCTTATTCCTGAAAATGTTTTTATTTTGTCCTTATATTTGAATAACCACTTCATTAATTATACCATTCTAGATTAACAAGTGTATTTGCTCAACAACTTGAAGACACATTTCTACTTTCTCCTGAAGGCTATTATTGTGTAGGAAGTCATCTCTCAGTTTATTGTTATGCCTTTGTAGGTAATCTGTATTTTCTCTGTTATTGCTTTAAAATTTTTTTTTAATTCAAGTTCTGTAGGTTTACTATGTGCTTAAGTGTGGAGTTTTATTTACAGTTTTCAGGTACTCAAACCACACTTGTTATCTGAATATTGTCTTCCCTCAATTTGAAAAAATTACAGCTGTTATTCCTTCAAATATTGCTTCTCCATTATAATTATTTTATTTCCTTGGACCTCCTATGAGATACACCTTGGAGTTATTTAATCCAACTTCTATGTCACTCAATTACTCTTTGTTTTCTGAAAAACATTCTGGATGAATCTATCAGTATTGTGTTCCACTTCATTAATTATTCCTTCCTATAAGTGCAACACAGAGTTTATAACGTCTATTGAGTTTATTTTTTTAATTTCAGGGATTTTTTTATTTTGAAGATTTCTACTTTACTTTCTTCTCCATAGCCAAAATTTTTGTTTTATTTCTGCCTGTTGTTGTCATATAACATTTTGTTCCTAAGAGATTACTCCTTAAACTCTTTGAGTCAAAACCCTCTGGATATACTCATACGAAATTTTGTGTCATATTATTTTATAAGACTGATTTCCTTTGGAATTATCTCATGCCTTACTTGCCAATTTTGTTGGCTATCTTCATTCATATTGATTTTCTTTTTGTGTTTCAAAATTTAATCTCTTCATATCATTTATCATTTTTAGTGGGAGATGTGGGATTTGAATTTGGTTTTATTTCCCATCCTCACTCTACATTACTTTTTGTATAGTAGGAAGTTTCTCAATTGTCTGTAATTATCTCTGGGACGCTTGAGTTCACAAGCAAAGTTAATGATTATGTTTCATGGTTACTGCCCCCTGGTGATATTGGGAATATTGCAGATTCAGTCTTCAGGGTGGTACTTGGCTCAATTTATGGACTCAAAGGTGAATCCATCTTCCCACTGGCCATTCTAACACTTCCTCTCAAGGAGCAGCTTCCCAGGCAGAAGTGGCTAGTGTGTTTTGCAGTCTTATTTTACAAGAGAAATATCAGAAGTTACCTGTACCTAAGTTGTAGGCAATGAGTCTCTCTGATTATCAATCCCCTTGTCTTGTTAGAATGTTAATATTCATTATCCCAAAAGGGTCAAAACCATAGATGCTTCTGCCAGCATCTCAGAAAAGTTTCTCAGAAAAACTAAACATAGAACTATTGTATGATACAGTGATTCCATTGCTAGTTATATAGGCAAAATAAAGGAAATCAGTGTATCAAAGAGATATCTGCACTCTCATGTTTATTGCAGTGCTATTCACAGTAGCTAAGATTTGGAACCAACCTAAGTGTCCCTCAACAAATGAAAGCATAAAGAAAATGTGGGGCATATGGAATGTTACACGATGGAATATTATTCATTTATAAACAATGAAATGTCATTTTCGACAACATGGTCGGAACTGGAAGATACTATGTTAAGTGAAATAAACCAGGCACAGAAAGATTCTGCTTGTTCTCACTCATATGTGGGAGCTAAAAATTAAATCAGTTGATCTCGTGGAGATAGAGAGTAGAATGCTGATAAACAGAGGCTGGAAAGGATAGCAAGTAGTGGGGGATAAAATGAAGATGGTAAATGTGTGCAAAATACGATTAGATAGAATAAGACATTTTATAGCAAAACGAGATGACAATAGTAAACAATAATTTGTTATATATTTTAAGATAACTGAAAGAGTGGAATTGGAATTTTCCTAACACAAAGAAATGATAAATGCTTGTAGGCAATGGATACCCAATTACCCTAATTAGACTATTACACACTGTATACCTGTATCAAACATCACACGTATCCCCAAAATATATACACCTATTATGTACCCATAATAATTAAAAATTAAAAATAAAAAGAGACATAGCAATAATTAGATAAGAAAGGATAGAAGAGTCTATGCAGTTATACCTACTTTAAGTATAATGGCTATTAGAGTGGCTAGTAGCCATTTTCATCTAAAAGATTAAAGATAACAAGTGTTGGCAAGGATGTGGAGAAAAAGGAATCTTTGCACACCGTTCATGGGAACATAAGTTAGTACGGCCATTATGGAAAAAAGTATGGATCTTCCTCAAAATATTAAAAATACAACTACTGTATGATCCAACAATCTCATTACTGGGTATATATCCAAAGGAATTGAAATCAATATGTCAAAGAGATATCTGCACTCCCATATTCATTGCAACATTAATGGCAATATTCAAGAAACGGAATCCACCTAACTATCTACCAACAGATGACTGAATAAAAAAAAATGACTCAATAAAAAAATGACTGAAAAAAAACCATTCAGCCATAAAAAGGAAGGAAATCCTGTCATCTGCAACAACATGAATGAACCTGGAAAATATTATGTTAAATAAAATAAGCTGGACAATGAAAGAAAAATATCATCATGATCTCACTTACATGTGGAATCTAAAAAAGTGGAATTCATAAGAAATAGAGTGGTGGTTACCAGTGGCTTGGTTGGGGTCTAGGGGGATGGTTAGGGAGATTTTGGTCAAAGAATACAAAATTCTAGTTAGGTAAGAGAAATCAGTTTAAAAGATTTATTGTACCACATGGTAAACAAATTAATTTAATATTATAGCTACTTAGACAATGTGACAACATTCAGTTTTAGTCAGGCCACATATTTATGTTTATTTTCCTATTTCTAAAATTAGATATAAGCATTTTTCTAAACTATTCCCATCCTATAATCACCAATTTAAATATACTCAATTGGCCAGGCCCCCTGTAATCCTAGCACTTTGGGAGGCTGAGGCAGGCGGGTTGCCTGAGCTCAGGAGTTCTAGAACAGCCTATGCAACATGGCGAAACCACATCTCTACTAAAATACAAAAAAATTAGCCAGGCATGGCAGCGTGCACCTGTAGTCCCAGCTACGCGGGAGGCTGAGGCAGGAGAATCGCTTGAACCCAGGAGGTGGAGGTTGCAGTAAGCCGAGATTGCACCACTGTACTACAGCCTGGGGATAGAGCGAGACTCTGTCTCAAAATAAATAAATAAGTAAATAAATTAAATAAAAATAAATAAATAAATATACTTAATTGCCTTTAAAATATACACCTACCTTAATAACTTTTTGAGACAACAAGTCTGCTACTTGTTAATAATGGGCTTTTTACCACTTTTTAGTATTTTTTCATAAAACTTGTATGGTTTATTTTTATTAATATTGTCCATTTTTTCCACTGTTCCCTCATATACTTGGAAGCAATTGTCTTGATTAGTTAAGTACATATAGTCACTGCTGATTCAGAAGTTATTAAATTAAGACTTTATATGCTTCACACCTTGATCAAAACATTTAAGCCTACGTTCGTTACCTCACTAACTTCTCAAAGCAACATTATGACAGAGACAAAGTCTGAGCATGCCCCTTCCCACAGCATATAAATCAAGTGCAGTGCCCTCAGATGCTTATCTGTCTACCCACCCACAGCATTGATAGAAAGCAACACCCAGATAATTTTGTTAAAACATGATTTATTTCTAAAGTTACAAAAATAATGAAGTGGAAATGGATATACCTTTGAAATCTATGATGACTACATGGGTATGTGTATTTATGAGATATATGTCATACATATTTTTTCAGTGACACTTGAAAGAGACAAATACGGGAAGTCAAAGCAAGTAGTCCTGCCCAAGTTAGACAACTGTGTAAGAATGGCAAGCAGCAGGCATTTGAAAAGTTACCATGTAAGAAAAATATTTTCAGTGTATCTTTCATAATATTAATTAGTTTAAACCACTTTGTACAATATAGATTTTAATAATTAGCATTCCCCATATTTTCAGGCAACATAAAATGAGTGAAGTGTCTTAGATATATGTGAATAATTTTGGCCATAATCTTACAACCTTTATTTCCTTTATGAATTCGTACTTAATCTTGAAGGACATGTTTGTTCTTCATACTTTATTGTTCTATATTTGCATCATTATGAAAATTAAATGAAAAAAGCTTCAGATAATAAAATATATTCTATACAGTACACCTGAAGATGTAATATTGAACACAACCTCTGCTATTACTATCAAAATGAATATTGGAATAACAAGGCTACTCTAAGAGGTACATAGAGGAAATTTTCTAATAGGCTTACTACAAAATGATGGTTAATTATACTGACCTCATAAGGTTTCTGTGTGGGATGACTAATAAACTATTGGAAATTCAATTCAGATTTAAAGTTCTTCAATTCAGTTTCCTATTGAGGTTTGCTGTAAAACACATACTAGATTTTGCATCTGAGAATGAAGGATTGTAGCATGTATCTTATTCATCATTGTGACATAAATTGTATTGGTGTTGATTCTATCTGTATTCCTTGGGTTAAATAAAAACGTTAAAATGAAAAAAAAAATAAAAAAATAAAAAAAATAAAGTTCTTCAATTCTATATTATAATCAGGAATATTGTCAAAAACTATCAAAAATGAATATGTTTTCTTGATGAAATTAAATCTAGCAGTGAGAAAAACACATCAGCTAACTACACATTATTTGCCTTTTCAAATACTGACCCTGCTCACTTGATAATGAAGTCTCAGACCACATTCCATCTAAAAGGCTCTGGCATAAATAGACTGAATGTCAGAGTCTGAATCAACAAAAACAACTGCAGCAATTATTGTTATTTTCCCATCATCATTACAGTTGAAACAATCTGAAGAATTAAGCATTAACAATACCATACATTAAAAATACCAGAAAGTTCTATGACTGAAAATGTTCATTGGCCTTCAAAAAAAGTAATTAGCATGTCTCATTCCAAACTGAAGAGCATTGTCAAGCATTCTATTCTATCCATTAAACTGTAGGAGTAAGAAAGAAAAGATCATTAATCAAATTGGTATCATGAATATGTATGTATAAACAAGCATATGTGCAAGGAAATTCCAAATCAATATGCAGTAAAATGTAGATGATAAATGTGTAGGAAATTCTAACACATTATTGAAAATTTTAGACCTTAAAAAATGCAATGAATGACCTTTAAAAAGAAACTACACATATGGCTTTTAGAAGATATAAATCAAACATTACATTTTAGTAATATTGTTACCCGTGAAACAAATTATAGGTGTTAGATGATTGATCAAAGATATAGGTGGAAAACTCATGTAGTCTGTTAAAAAATATTATAACGCCTTAAATTTCTGAAATTTTCATTTTCTTCAAATTTTTTGTTTTGGCTAATCATCATCCTGAAGTTAAAATATTTTTGTGTCAATTACTTAAAAATATCTGGATCTCATTAAAACTATTTTTTTAAGACTTTTTGTCATCTTTCACAGGCTGGAACAACAATTATGTTCCTTTGTCAACTGTATCCAGGCACACAATTAATGAAATAGAAGCAGTTAGTCATTCACCAGCTCTAGAATTTTTTGCCTGCCCTGCTCACTTGCAAAAATCCACCACCTATAACACTCTGTTTTATTTTTTGTTTGTTTGCTTTTTACACTACCCATCTGAATATGGCTTTGGTTTGGGAAGCCTACTTTATTTGGAAAAGCTAAACTAACATCACAGCTATAGTAAAATATCCTCTAACACTTTTATCATCATTCCCCATATTAACTCCAGAATGGGTATTCTTCATTATCAACATTTTCAAAGAATAGATTTTACATTTAGTACTCAAAATGGTAACTATCATCTATAGTGATAGGTGTAAAACTATCTTTAGTCTATTTTGAAGTTAGAGAGAGAGTATGCTTAAACAGATGTGCACATAAACAGTGGTGAGTGCATGTATGTGTGTGTGCTGGGAAGGGGAAGGGTGTTACAGAATTCTGCAGATGAGAATGCTTTGGTGCTAAGGCCATTACCACCATCCAACAACCCAGCAATTCTGCATGCATAAATTATGACATGCTGTTGAAAGGTGATGACAGAGCAGTCTTTGATGCTTGGTTCTCAAATTTGGGAATGTTCACTGGGAAAATAAGTCCTCTCTACCAAGGTCAAAAAGCATTCCCCTGCTCTGGAAGCATAGGAGTGCTGTGGCAGGTAATGTAGCAACATGGACATGCAGCAATAGCAGCCATGGTAGCAGAAGTAAAGCAGCCACAGCAGAAGCAGCAAGCAAACTCAGAGGAGCCTCAAAGGAGGCTTCTCAGAGTCTGAGGTGAAAAAGCACAGCACAGACCACAGTCTTCAAGAGGAACCATGGTGTTTGCCATTGGTCAAATGGCTGTCTCTCTGCTAGCAGGACACAAAACTTTTAAGCCACCGGAATCCATTGCTGAGACAGTGAGAAGTGAGGGAATTTGGTGAATACCAACAGTGAAGAAGGGGGTGATTCTCAATCATGACTGACCATCAGAATCTTGTTCAAAATAAAGTCCTGGGCTGTGGAGAGTCAGCTACATTAGGCCTTAGGAAAGTAGGAGCAAACCATAAAGGAACTTGAAGGCCGAAGTAACTTGGGTTTTACTCAGAAAGCAAGAAGAAGCGTTTTAAGAGCTTGAAGCAAGAAAGAAACATAACATATCTTTAGAAAATGACATTCTTGCTATTTTGTGGAGAAGAATTTGTGATAGAAACAGAGAACAATATAAAGGCTACTGCTGAAGTCCAGGAGAGAGATGATTATAACTGGAATTGGGGTGATGTCAGCAAGATGAAAATTAGTTGATGGATTTCAAAAATATTTAAATAGGAAATATCTGTGTTTTCTGAAAAATTGAACTGTGGCAATTAGGAAAAGAAACAATCAGGGAAAACTTCTAGGTATAAAGGAATTCACATACATGTAAATATAGCAAATAACACAAATGATATTTTTTTCCTATTGAAATTATGAGTAAAGCAGTCAAGCTCCAGTGTCACAGCTTTACTGGTTATCTTGGCCCTGACAACAGTAGGGGATGCTCTCAAATTCTGAGAGCTGACTTTATTTTCAGATATACAGATCAGACACTTATGGAGTATAATTTGGGAGATACGATATGATTATCCCACTGACTACCATAACATTATAGAAAATGTTCATCACAGAGAAAATATTTATTCACCCAAAATTTATTGAGCACCAAATATACAGTCATACACCACAAAACCAACCTTTCAGTCAGCAAGGGACCACACATACAATGGTAGTCCCATAAGGTTATAGTGGAGCTGAAATTTTCTATTTCCTAGTGATGTTATAGCCTGGTTAACATTGTGGCACAACACATTACCTTTTCTATGTTTAGATAGATTTAGATACACAAATACTTACTACTGTGTTACAATTGCCCACAAGTATTCTGTAGAGGAACATGCTGTACAGGTTTGTAACCTAGGAGCAATAGGCTATACCATCCAGGTTTGTGTAACTGTACTTTATGATGTTTGCACAATGACAAAATCACCTAATGACACATTTTCCAGAAAATTTCCCCATTATTAAGTGACACATGACTGTATCTGGGAAAAAAAAAATGTGATTTTTAGAAGTATGCAATGTCATTTTAGGATAGGGAAAGTGATAGAAAACTTATATGATGTCCTCCTTTACTGCCGTATCTCCCAAAGGGTTTTCTCTAATATTTGATAATGTTATTTATATGTAAGCTATTAACATAAGTTTATGAAAATAAGTTAATACATTTCTTTAGTATGGGCATTTCTAGTGTTTTTCTATGTTAATATGCATGGGGATCTTGAAGGTGTGTGTAAGATTTTCCAAATTTCCTTAGAAATTATTGCTTTTGAGATGCATGTTATTACTTGATGCCAGAAAGAACAGGCACTTTAAAGAGGTAAGAAAGGTGAAGGGGAGATGGGCAATTGCTTTCTGCTGAGGCATGTTCCAGTCTCTGTCAGTTTCTTTTATTTCTACTGAAGGACGGTCTTGCCTCCATGAGCTAAAAACAGAATCTCATATCTCTCTTTGGTTCCCACTTTTATTTCCTTTCAGTTGTCTCTCCCACAGAAATGATGAGATGAGACAGCCAGGGTTGTAGTCCTGCCTGGGAGATACTCTAAGACTGAGAAGATCTGGCATGAAAAGCTCTTGGTTTTAGAGCAAATGATCTGGCTTCTTGTGCTAGTCTTCATGCTAATTTGCTTGTGTTTTGTAAACTAAATTGGCTTTTCCCATCAGAGGACAGGATCAGTAGATCTGAGGCCAAAACAGTCATTTACCTGCTTGAATTTAGGCCTGCCTTTAGCAAGACCAGGGAGTACTTCATTTGATCCTGTCTAGCCAATGTAAGCTTGGAGGAGGTGTTTTGTTTCTTGGCCTAATAATGGTGTTTATTTACTAGGCTTCCAAACTCATACATACATTTTCTTCAGGTAGCTCATAGGGCAATAGAAAAGACATTAAAGATGCAATATATTATCTTCTGGAAATTGCAAAGAGAGTAGATTTTAAGTGGTCTTACCACAAATAAAAGTGAGGTAATGTACATGTTAATTAGCTTTATTGAGTCATTCCACAATGAATAAATATTTCAAAACATTATGCTGTTCATAATAATTTTTTTTGAGACTAGATCTTGCTATATTGACCAAGCTGGTCTCAAATCCTGGTCTCAAGCAATTCTCCTGCCTCAGCTTCCCAAAGGGCTGGGATTATAGACATGAGCCACCATGCCCAGCCTATACAATTTTTGTTTGCCAATTATTTTTTTTAAAAGAATAGTTTATTGGTGTTCCACGTCATCTATCTCCCCCATCTCAACAAATTTTCACATAGATTCCTAGAAAGAAATTCTTGATAAACTATTCTCCTGCTGTTTTTCTCATTATAAGCACTATCCTCGAAGTCAACAAATTTCAAAATGTTACACAACTCATCTTCCAGCTTCTAATTCAGTATCATCTCCTTTTAAAAGTTTTCCACATTTTGTTAGTTTGGGAATGTTGCCCCTTCTATGAATAATCTGTTCCTGTTTGTTAATAGTCTATACATCTTCACTAGACAGTGTATGTACTCATTGAGGGTAAGAACTTAGATGTTTATCTTAGTGTTCCCAGAAACTAGCATAGTAGTAAATGTATGTTGACAAAAAAAATTGAAATTTGTAGACTTTAAGGATAGTGCTTATAATGAGAAAGACAAGAGGAGAATAGTTGATCAAGAACTTATTTCTAGGAATCTATGAGCAAATGAGTGAATGAATAAGTTGGCATGAGAATGAAGTCAGATAAGTCTTCATAATCATTTTCTGATCCATTTTTAATGAAATTACTCTTTTATCTGAACTATAGCCATAACCTTCTATAATGAACATCTTGTTCTTAGTTTTTCCCATTCCAATCTACATCCTCTGCTGTCTTTTTGTACTGTATCATCTGCCAGATCACTTTATCCTTCTGTTTGAAAACTCCCAGTTGCTCCCAACGATATAACTAATGATAAGAGTTACACAGAAACATATATATTCTCAAATTCTCTCTTGTATTAATTATAAAGACACATGCTGCCTGGAATGGGATGAGCTGCTCTGCCTACTTCTCTCTCATGGTGTCTCTGGCTCCCCATTGCTCTACTGTGTTCTCTCAATTCTTTCTCTGCCAGCCAGATTCCTGAGCCTATTTTTATTTTCTGCCCATGGCCACCAGGGCCTCTTCAGATTCTTCTCTATACCATGACAGTTGAGCTGCAACCTCTGCTGCTCACTGGCCTACTCTCTGTGCATTCTTTAATTCACACTCGTAAGAGGGAATCCCACTGGCTCAACTTGAATATTTGCACAAAGCTCCAAATTACTATTCTTTGTTCACCTTCCTACCTCCTTCTCAAGGCATGAAACAGAAGCAGAGTTTAATAATTCAGAAACACTACCTGTAAAGTCCACCCCTCTAGCAGAGCTGTGGGTAGAGCAATTGATCTGAGAATGGGCTGTAGAATGAAGGGTACTGGTGCTGAAGCCAGTCTATATGACTAGCTGTTGGAGCTGTATGTTCTTGTGCAAGTTTCTTAATGTCTTGTTACCTTAATTTCTTCATTTGTATATTAAGAATACTAATAGGACCAAACTCATAGAATTGTTGTGAGCATTAAGTGACAGGATATATATATATATATATATATATATATATACACACACACACACACACACACACATATGGATGTGTATATATATATATATATATACATGTATGTGTGTATATCTATCTGTCATCCAGCTATATCATAGAATAATACCTAGCCCATAATAAGCACTGCAAAGTGTTAAAGTGTTAATTACTATTACCTATTTCCATCAGGGTCCGGGTCAAATGAAATCTCCAATCCAAAGTCACCTACAGACCCCACTAACCACTGTCCCCTGAGCAAGTAAAACATAGCTATTATTTCTTTCCCTCTGGGATTGTCCTCCTTCTATTTTACTGCAGAATCCAGGCTTTTCTCTCATCCGTGTTCTTATTTGCTCCTTCTACCTGGGGATAATATCCTTAACTCTATTTAATGAACATTCCCAGCTTTGAATTATACATTTTTAGCAAATATGGTCTTTTCTCTCAATGTTCTCAGGAGATGTGTTTAATACCAAAGAATATGGTTAGATTGCACAATCTTTTTTTCCTACCTTAGAAACTGCTCATTTGAAAATGGAAATTCGACATTTCATCCAGTCATCAAGCTCTCTCTGTTAAGAGAATAAGTCCACTCCCTTACTTATTAGACAAAAATAGAGTTAATGTCTACAACTAATAATGGCACATTCTGATATTCCAGCTCATCAGGTTCCTATTACAAATAATTATTTTATTAAAGACTTGCAGCTGTTTAAACTAAACAAATAATTGGAAGAAAATGCCTAATTTACTAGTTAAAAGGATTGATTATTTGAATCTGAACATAGTCAAACAGGAGTATTAGCTTGAATATAGTTGACAATTTGCAAATGCTCACTAAACTTTTATGTAATAGTAGTAAAGTCTCTTTTGTCTCAGGAAACATTTGTTTATCACAAATGGTTAGTTTTCAATGTCATTAATATTTAGAACAGTGGACATGAAATAGTTATATGATGAGGATATTATAAATTTTTTAAAAGGTGAGCTGTACTAAAGAATAGACTTTAATGCAGAACTAACTCCTTTTATGCCTAGTTGTCAATCAAAATGTTGATTCTAAATATTCTCTTTTTTAGAGAACAACATATGTTTTTGGTACAGCTTGGAAAATAATATTGCCCCTTCCTTTGGATAACCATATATGGCAAAGGTGTTTCATTGTCCAGAGACTCACTATGCTTTTATAACTCACAGATATAGAATCCCAATTAATCTCCATATTCAGTTCAAGACCCCATTGGTTAATTTAAAATTAATTTTTATATGACAGAAAGGAGAATGAATAGGAATCTTGAGAGGCAGAATAGTAGTGGCCAAGATAAGAGAAAACTTTCATCTGGCATGGGATGTTAGTTGCCCTAAATGTGAAAATATAGCAATTAATCAAATCAATGTTTTTTGATATTAAATGAAAAAAGTAAACCAAATTCTGACTTTAGTTAACCTACACATAAACGTGGGAATGTCATAGGAAAACGAGAGAACCAGTAGGAAGGCTGGAGTACAAAGCGGTGTCCAGAGCCAAACACAGATTGCATAGCACCTGGCCATTGTCCAGATGGACGCTCACAGTTATCACCACTGGGGCTGCGAATATTTGAACTTTGCCAACACAGCTGTATACTCATTGCCTGCCACCAGACTCTCCTCTCTGCCACCACCATAAAATAAAATCCCCACTGGCCCTGCTCCAAATTATCCTCAGTTGAAACATGTTCACTACAGATTTCTACATTTCAAAGCTTGTGTTTCACCTGTTGAAAGTTAAATACAATTTTAATACACCAAATGAATTATAAATCATTCCTATGGACTATTGTGAATTTTTAAATAAATATCACAGTTACAAATACTGTTCAGTGTGAATGTGTGTGTGTTTGCTTTTTTGGTTCTTTAAGGAATTTCCCAACTCTAGCCTGAAGATGATCTGGGAGAAAAGCGATAATATGTACTTGGAGTGTATGTTTCAGTAGAGAACCCAACCAAGATAATACAGTAAAGAAAGCAGTCAATAATTATGTAAGTAAAAACTTAAAAATCTTAATAATGGTCAGTGGAACTGGGAAAAAGATGGCTCTTTAAATGTGTGAATTGTCTTTAAATGTGTAAGTACATATATAATTACATGTAAATATAAAAGTAGATCAAATACAAAGAGCAGTTGATATACATAAAGACTTAAAAAGGAAACAAGTTTTATTTTAAAGCAGTAATTTTGGAGTAATAAGTTATTCATATCAATAAAACATGTATTCTGTGTTATTTTTTTCAGTAATGATGAACAGCTTGGGCTAATATTTTTCTGTGTTTGTCAGTAATGTGAATGACTACTTTGCTTAATTGGGCAATAGTTTTGAATACTGGAAAAATATCCCTTCCATTTTAAATATTCTATTTACATTGTAAAATCTATAGAACTTACACATTTTTAAGTTTAGACTGCATTATTAACATTTTAACCCCATATATCTGTATACATATATATAATCTTGATGAACTTACAAACAATATATATGTAAACTATAAATGTACAGTTTACACATGCATTTTTACCTCATCTTCCACCAAATAAATTTTAAGAAAATAAATATGGTGACAGTATACAGGTATTATTTTATACATTTGTATACAAATGCAAAATATTGTTTTTTAATAACTAGGTGACTTACCACTTTATTAAAATTATTAAGTAGTAAAAAAGGAAAACAAGTGACTAAAATATATTATTGTGAATTTTTTCTGATCAGACCCTCTTTGAGAATCTAATGAACATATAAATATAGATGCATTTTTAATTAAATATCTGGGGAATTCAATAATTTTAAAAATACACATACATGCACATATGCAGTCAATTTCTACATGATGCAAACATTCATATATTTTGCTTAAAGGCAAAGACATGCTAAGTTTCTTTTTTATATCCATAATAAATTTTCCCTTCACATAAATGAAAAACACAATGTAAATAACTAATTCAATTTAAAACTTTCTATCTTTTCCCAGAAAATTAAACCAAAGTATCTAATCAGTCCGATGTGTTTAAATGTAGGAAACCTGATTTAATTACTTGCTTTCTTTCTGTTTCAAAGTGTGGACTGGTGCAAGATGTGGCTCATTAAAAGTTGTGATATACCCTGCCAATAAAATCCAGCAGATTGTCATTAGAAACATGTAATTAAGTTAATATATAAGATACGTAAATTTACAAGTCCTATTTTGACCTTCTAATCAATAAGACACCAAAGATAAGACAAAGATTTGAAACCAAATGACATTTTCATAGTATACACATCTTATTTTAAAATGTTTAAGAAGCTTAAATCGTTGTATTCATATCACCATTAAATGATAACTCACAAAGGAAAATTTCCTCTTACACTGTGAATGGATGCATTCACAATGAAGCAATGATAATAGCATGTCCAAAAACGCAAAATCATGCCTAAACTTGGCAAGTTATCATACAAGAGTAATAAAAATATGTTTCCTATTTCCTAGGCCACAATTTAAAACAATGACAAAAGGGTAGAAAGCTACTGTAACGTACAAATGTGTGGATTTTTGAACACCAATATTTAAACATCCTTCCAATTCAGGAGGACCCCTCCATCCATCAATCTAGAAAGATTTTGTAATCAATCTAGAAAGGTTTTCTGAAATAGGTGAAATGTTAGACACTATTTCAGGAAGGAGAAAGAGACTGGGAGAGGGAAAAAGAGACTGAGAGAGAGAGAAAGATAAAGATTCAGGGACTTTGGTAGTGTTTAAAGGAACATAACCCCAGGCATACGACACTGTTTTGGTATGTGAAAAGTTCAAAATGAGAGTACAGAAAAAGTGACAATAGGCTTCCTGGAAATAGGTTCAGAAAATTGTTTGGAAATAGAAAGCCAAGGGGAAGAAATACATATCATTTGGTAGTAGGACTTTGATCTTAAAATAAGAAGCTGGACCTGAATGTATAGTGAAATGGGAAGCTAGAGATAAACTTCCAGGTGTTAGGGGTGGGTGTAATATGTTAAAAATAACTCATGCTAGAATACTTTTGACAGTAGAAATGAGGGTATATTGAAGGGGCATGGATAAAAAGAACAGTATTGAAAAACTATCTGGTGAAGTGATAGTAACAGAAATAGTTCTAGAATAAATGATATCTAAGACAGTGCTGAGGGTGACATGGGAAGAGAATCTAGGGGGAACTATAAAAAAAGCAACAAGATTTTACCACCAAATGTATATGCCAATCAAAGTGAGAAGCATTGAAAATCACTTTCTGTCCTTCCTTGAGTTGTCAGCAAAGTAACACTTTTTCATCTAGTTAGTGGGATGTTCTACAAGTAGGAAAAAGATAGGAAAAATCTTGAGAGGAATCTATCTTCATCATATGTAGCTGAAGTTAACATCAGACTACATATGATGACTACATCAGACTAACATCACATTTGAAGGAGAGATGCTATACAAAACTGGACACAAAATGTGACTATGAAATGGAAGGGGTGAGATAAACTTTATCACTACATCAGCAGACTTGAATTTTATGGATGTGATTTTATCACTCAGATTCAGGATATTCCCTCCTCTTGCTGCTGCATTAGATGTAGTCTTTCTTCTCATAAAAAAGTAAGGGAAAAATCTCAAAGTTAAAATCAGAAGAATAAGATTCATAAGTATTACTAAAACCTATTAGCTTGATCTAAAAGCCAAAGAAAGAAAGTAATTTCTTCCCTTTTATTTGTAGTGATGTAATTCTGTCAAGTGCCAACGTTTTATTTTTAAACCATTAAACTTAGTACATAAAATCTCTTAAAAAAGGTCACTGGATCTCTTGACTGAATATTTTGTCTTGACTTTTTTGTATACAAAGGTATCCTTGGATAGTATTCCCAGAAGCATCTACTGGTCTTGGTGATCAAAATTTCAAAAAGATTTAACAAATAGAGACATAATTGGATTTTGTAACACTGAGAAGCCCTCACTCTGAGTTAAAATAGATAAGCAGATAATAAGGTTGGGCAACATTTTCAAAGTTTAAAGTGAATATTTAAAAGAAAATGTATAGCTTTTCATTTGTATTTTTGTGTATAATTGGAATGGAAATTTTCATTTAGGAGTGTATAGAAGAAAAAAATATCTAGAAAAATGCCAGGAATATATGGAAGGACCTAAAAAAAGAAGTATTTTATAGTGATGTGTCAAGGAAACCCTTTTCTAAAATACTGAAATAAGTGTGACCTGAAGAATGAATAGGATCTTGCTAAGTAAACAGTGAGAGGGAAAAAACCACTCTGGATAAATAGAACTATATATATAACAACTTAAAGAAAAGAAAAAAACCTGCAGGCTACCTGAGAAGTTAGAATCTTAATGTATGCAAATTTTAGAAAATATTTAGGAGGTCAAAGTATTGTAGGATGGAATGTAGGCTGTGACAAAACAATCTGACTGTATTACAAATACATGAAAGAACTCCACTGAAAGGGGTGGAGGAAAAAGTCCTGAACTGAAAAACTTTGCATATAACTGGAATCTGCATGGCTAAAGGCAAAATAAATTGTATATATGGATAATATGTGAGCTGACAGATTTATCTTCACAGGGGTATGTGTTAAACAATGACAGAACTATACATATACACTAAAATTGAACAATTAGTAAATAAATGGTAGATGATAGAAGCCAGGTGTTTCACTTTTGGAGAGGAAGATTACAAGTAAGCAAAGAGAAGAGGGTAGAACAATTTATGTGGTAATGGACTGGAATTAAAGACATTACTACAGACTTATTAATATGTTTAGCTTAACACACAGATGGTTTTTATATATATCTATAGCTAGATGTATATACACATGTATTCCTTTGTTCTGTCAGCTGAGAAAGCCTGGAAGCAACAACACTCTAGTAGCCATGAGCACCTGTCGTGCCTAGAGTTTGGTTTCTAATACCATTCTCCAATAAAAGCAAAAGCAACCAGGCTCTTTGGAGAAATGGCTGATTCTACAACAGGGGCAGAAAACTTAAAAATGAGATTATAGTACCTTATATTGCCATAAAGTAAAGAAGTGATCAAAAATTTACAAAGAAAAAATTTAAACATGATGATGGGATTATGCCAAAGGAACACAAGAGCCAACTGAAAGAGCTGCCAATGGCTAAAGCAATTTGAGCAAGAAAATAAATGAAGTAGTATTGGATAATAACCCATAGTAGTAAATAAACACCTGAGTCCCTACTGATACAAATAAATGATTGAATAATTTTTTATTTGGGATGAATAGAAATCTCCCATACAGAAGAATTCCAAATAATTTATTTAGACATTCTGCCCTCAAGAAAATAAAGTGTAATTTCACTTAAGTATGGGCTGTGTGTAGTGACATCTTTCCAAAATGAACAGAATGGAAAGAGAGAAACAAAGAAGAGCTTAACAATGGACAAACTTGACAAACACTACCTCAACCAAGTGATCAAGCTAAGTCACATTGATAGTATATACCTTTGCTATGCTATGACAAAAATGATATTTTAGCTGTGTGGTCTTCATCCCCCAAATCCACAAGCCCCAATCTAATCATAAGGAAAACATCAGAGAAATCCAAATTGAAAGACATTCTACAAAATACCTGACTTATACTCTTCAAAACTGTTAAAGCCATCAACAACAAGGAAAGTATAAGAAATTGTCACAGTTGGCCAGGTGCTGTGGCTCACACCTGTAATCCCAGGCCGAGGCGGCAGATCGCCTGAGGTCAGGAGTTTGAGACCAACATGGTGAAACCCCATCTTTACTAAAAATATTTTTTAAATTAGCTGGGCATGGTGGTGGGTGCCTGTAACCCCAGCTACTTGGGAGGCTGAGGCAGGAGAATTGCTTGAACCTGGGGGGCGGAGGTTGCAGTGAGCCAAAATTGTGCCACTGCACTCCACTCCAGCCTGGGCAACAGAGCAAGACTCCATCTCAAAAAACAAAAAAACAATAGAAAAAGAAAATAAATTGCCACAGTCAAGCAGCACCTAAGGAGACAAGAAGGCATGACAACTAAATGTATTGTGGTATCCTGGATATCATTCTGAAAAAGAAAAAGGACATTAGGTTTGAAACTAAGGGAATCTCAATAAAGAGTATGGACTTTAGTCAATAACAATGTATCAATGTCATTTCATCAATTGCAACAAAATTAAGATGCTAATATAAAATTTTAACAAGTGGGGAAACAGTGTGGGTATATGAGAATCCTACACTGTGGACTAATAGCACAACTTTTCTGTAAATCAAAAAGTTTTATAAAATACGAAGTTTATTTGAAAAATACATAAAAGAGAAAATTATACTCAAAGTATAAAATTGTATTCTCAAAAATTGGGAAAAAAAATATGTACTTCAGAAAAGATACTGCAATTGTACACATGGCATTGAGACTGGTGTGTGAGATTTAAATACAGCCTAAAGCTAATTCCCTTTGCTGCAAATTCTTTCATCCTCCAAATATATGAGCTATGATCCTCTTGAAGAGATGTGTCAGCAATTTCTCCTTCTTAAATAGGTTAGTCTCAAGCACAATGAATTTCTTTACAGTTTTCCTCTGCTGCTAGTTCCCCTTGCCTTTTTAATGAAGATTTTGTTATTGCTTTCACCTGTGCAATTATTTTTCAAAACAGTATGTTTCTCTATTACAGATTCCAAATAATTAATCAGAAAAATATTCCCATTTCACTAAGAAAACACCACACATAATTTATTTGCTTTGTTTAATTACTAGTGTGAAGTATTTTCACTTAAAATCAAAATAATTTATTTCTTGCTTAAAAAATAATGCTACAGGCCTCACCTGTCTTAACAGATACATGTGAATGATAGATTCTCTTATTCATGAACAGATAGAAAAACAAATTTGTTTTGAGCTCTTGGTTTTAAAAGTATGCCCATCATGAAGGCCAAAAGATGGGGCAAAGAATAAAAAGCTGTCCTTATGACTAAATCCTGCTATGTATTTTTATATACATAATTAAAAACCAAATATAATTTTTGACAGTGAGTTCTTTGATAAAGGTAAGAATTCCTGAGTAATTGCTGATTATTTGAATTGCGCTGATCTTTTTCTCTCTTTTTCACCATGTGAAGTTCTATACTAAAGAAAATACGATGGTAAGTGAAACTTGGTGAAAACCAACCCTCTAACATTTCGCTAAGAAAATGCAGATAAAAACATTTGGTAAACTTTGAAGTGGTATGCAAAAAGTAATGTATGATTGCATTTTTGTCCATCTGAAAATATGAGTTAGGAAGGTGGAAAACCAACAGAAGGGTAAAACTGCTAGGGATAGCAGCTTTTATAACACCAGAAATGAAACGGTCAGCTTTCATAACACCAGAAATGAAATAAAATGAAAGTCCTCAAAAAAAGGATCAGAACACTTTTCCATCTTGTAGTTTCCACTTCTGGATTTAAAGAAAAGCTCATCTTTTTCTTTTACAGTGACCTAGAAAGAATAGGCAGAGCCTTTGTAAATAACTCCTGCCTTAAACTTTTCATTCTACTACCTGAATCCTGCAGCACCTACTTCTATTTTTGACTTCCACCTCCATTGATAAGATATAATCAGATTAGATTAGATTATCATACTTACCATTTTTCATTGTTGGATGCTCTTGTGGAGGCTGTGGTTGGGGAAAGGTTTCACAGTGAAGTATTATTTGTCCAATAAAGCATTATGGGCAGCTCCAGTTTTCTTTAAAAATAGACGTAACTGCATAAAATACAAAAGTAGAAGAGAAATAGACAAAGTAAAATGACACAACATTATTTAAGGATGACTGAACATTTCATTGTAAATAAATCTCATTAAGAATTTTTATATTATTTTCAATTTTCTTGTCCTCTCCCCAATCTTTTTTCAAAGACTAGTAATGACATTAGCAGTAAGAACAAAAATAACAGTAATACCTTACATATGTTATTTTATAATAACTGCTTAAAATTGTATAATGCCATTAGAATTATATGATTCTAATCACGTAAAAAGTCCAAACTTCTTATCATTCCAAATCTTTCATTTTTTAGGATTCTGTTGTATTCTGTACGTGACCTATCCCAAATTGCTTACAATTCTAGGAATATGGAAAGACTTTTTGCCTCTAATCCTTTCTGTATAGTCTTTCTCTAGTTCCCCTTTTGGTTAACTTTTATTTATCCTGCAAATCTTGGCTTTAAAACTCAACCCTTGGTGATCCCCAAGTTTGAATTCGATAATCTTCTTTTGTGCTGGCCTCAGAAAACCCATTATCAGTGTACATACAATGTTGTGAAATTGCCTCTTACTTGTCTGTATTTATTATTATATAGAAGAACTTTGAGTGTAAGACATATACACACACACACAAACACACAAATATATATAGTCTCCAATGTATACCTATTGCCTCATCCCATGCCTGGCCTGCGTCACACATGGGAAGTGATCAACATGTACATATGAATCAATGGATGGATTGATGGAGGGATAAAATAAGCATGGTATGCTATTTTTTTCAGAGGACTCAGTTGACCTGCTTAGGCTTCATTGTTCAATTACACAAGTGTTCTTGAGTATCTATTATGTGGCAGAAATAGTTCTGAGCGCTAGCCATATATCCATGAACATAGTGCTTGTTCCCTGAGTTTACACCAAAATTTATCAGTCTTGTCACTACTGATATTTTGGGCGGGATAATTATTTGTAATGGGGAGGCTCTGTCCTGTGCATTAAAGAACATTTAGCAGCATCCCTGGTTTCTACTCATTAGATGACAATAGAATCTCAGTTATGACTACAAAACACGTCTCCAGGCTTTACCAAATGTCCCCCAGGGCTCAAAAACATCCTTGGTTGAGAAGCATTGTGTTACAATGTATTGTGTGAAAGAGATGTTAAAGTTGTATTTATAATAAGTGTTGTGGTGGAAGACGAAGAAGATGATGAAGGTATATAGAGGAAAGCATACATGAATCATTGCAAGGACATAAGAAAAGCAACTCATTAAAGTGACAGGGAACACATAAGACATTTCTCCTGTCCACAAAAAGCACACAATCTAGCAGATATAGGAAGTGGACAAATAAACCATTACAATATAGTGTAATGAAAATACCCTTAGAAGTATGCAAGAATGAGACAAACACAGAAGTATCCCTAAGGAAGATTTTAGGACTCCAAGAAAAGTTACATGAATAAGTACGATGCATTACAAAAGGGTATGGATTATATTTATTAGCATTAAGTATTTATGGAGTTTGGAAGTTCAAGGAAGATGTGGAAGACATAACTTGAAAATACACAACTTGATTTCTGCCGTCAAAAAATATAAAACAAAGTATGAAGGGCCCAATATTTATAAAACTATTAGAAAATAATAAAGCTCTAATTCTTGTGATGTAGTATACAAAATTAGTACCTCCAAAAAGGAAGCAGTCAGTGTGGGCTGCAATAATAGCAGCTTCATAGAGAAGATAGGAATTGAGAGGGGTTTTAGAAAGAGAAAGGCAAATGAGGACGATAGGCCCATCAAGGCAAGAGGGAAGGAAGCACGAAAGGAAATCCTCCGTGATAAGAATGAGCAGGAAGACTGGAGCTGAGTCTGTGACACTGGGGCAATAGTGACAGTATAAAATATATAAGGAGAGGTTTTGAAAGCAGAGAAGCAATTGCAGTAGACAAATTTAAACCATGCTGTTTTTTTTTTTTATCAGGACACTGGCAGTTAAAAGTCTACTTGAATATAACTGCATAGTGCATATATAATATTAATGACAGAAATAAACTGGAAGAAAGTTTCAGTAATCCAGGGTGAGATGGCAAGTCTAGTGACAATAGGTTGAACAACAAAAAAAGGTGAAATCCAAATATGTACAGTAAATATTTGCATTTTTGTATATTAGTTATACTTTAATAAAGCTTTTGAAAAAGAATTGTAAATAATAGCACTCAGTATCCAATGAATTGTTCTCTCTCCTTTGTTTCTTTGTCCAAAACTTCTGTAAGGTTTAGCTTTAAAGGAAATAATGACTACAGGAAATAAAACAATTGGAAAAGTGAGGTGATGAAGGTAGAGGAAGATTGAACTAAAATAAAGAATCCTTGTCTGAACTAGGGATTCTCAAATCTAACTGCATTTTTGGAAGTATGAGGAGATTCTTAAAGATAGTGATTCTCTCAGTCAAACCCAGAGAAGCTTATATATTGACCATACCCACTGCTGGTATGTTATAAAACTTCCTGATGACTGTAATGTGCATCCAGGGCTGAGAATTACTTGTCTGGGCTTACCTGAAACTGTCTTCACCTGGAGTCCCTTGACACTCAAGCTTTTGTTAGGTACACAGCTTTTCGGTAGATGCTCGTAAGTGGTGAGCACTGGCCCTACAACCTTTCCTCTTTTGAATTATGCACTGATTAATGATTTTCAAACCTCCTTTTTTTCTTACATAAAATTAATATAACCATAAACTTCACAGTGAATTAATTCATCAGACTGGCAAAATCTACCAAGTATTTATTGCTACTGGTGATAGTTTTCACAATTTTAGATGATATGAAATATTTTGGAATAAAATTACAGTTTCTTCTAAGGAACCATGTTTGTCCTTTTCTTTCTGAATAAGAAAAACAAGAGTATAAGGAGAAAGAGAAAGAGGAAGAGCTATTCTTTTTTCATCTCACCCTGTTGATACATTTTCAATATTAAACAAGGGTTTCTTGAAAGAAAGAAAAATTAATGATTGCATCAGGATGTATTCATGTCTATCTTTGTCCCTCTGCCTTTTCAAATAGTGCAACGTATTTTCCTGATGAGTAAAACTTTCAGTGATGGTATATGACTGGAAAACAATATGAGAACAAGATCTCAACCAAGGCTCTGAAATTCATTATGGGAAATGCGCAAAAAACATCCTACTCAGAAATGCAGTACCAAACATAGATGGCACTGTACTTAAATTAGAAATTCTCTCATGATACTTGGAATATACTTGTAATTATGCAAATTTACAAGGACATGTTTATTCACATTTTTCTGGAATGTTAAAAATTGAAATTCATTTTGAACCAAGCAATGGTAGGAGTGATTAATACTCGTTAACCAATACTCTCCTTTGCCTTAAAGTGATTGGGTTGTGTTCGAATCAAACGTTTTTGGTCAAATTCTCTTTTTATCTACTCGGCAAAAACAAAACAAAACAAAACACATTTTCAAAGATAAGGAAATGGTGGTTTTATAAAAATGCAAATATGATTAGGTCATTACCCTGCGTAAAACCATTCTGTGGCTTTGTATTGTTCTTGCTCTCAATTGCAGTTATCTTAAACTAGCCTATAAGGCCCTTCTGACCTCTCTTATCTCATCTTATGCCACTTTCCCCTTTGCTTTCTGTATTTTAGCTATGCTGCTCTTTTTTCACTTTCTCAGATGTCAAAGTCCACTCCAACCTCAGAACTTGAGCCTGCCAGTCCCTCTCCTGGATTTCCCCGCACCCTCAGTTAACTTACCCTACTTATGGAAGACTTAGCCGACCTGACAGATTAGGGTAGGTACCTACATTGTCTACTGTCTGAGATCGTTCCTTAATGGTACATAAGTATGTACAATTGTATATTTTGTGTCATATTTGATTTGAGACTCTGACCCACATTTGTGTTTAAGCATCCTGATAACAGGGATCTCATGTGCTGGTTATTATATTCCTAATATTTAGCCCAGGGTCTGATACATGGCAAGCACAGAAATAATAACTTGAGGGTTGGACAGGGTTGTAACAGTCGGGTGGGAGGTTTTTTTCTCTTAGACTCCAAATCCATAGCATAAAAGCAACATTTATTAAATTTAGCATTCGTGATAGTTTGGGTATTACATGCCTCAGGTTTCTACACATCAAGGGGGCCATGAAAGTAGTGGGGACTCTCAGGCTCCATTATTTGGAAGAGCCCAAGGGAAGGTATACTTATCCTAAAAAACACTGCACAGAATGATTACAATATCAAATCTTTTGGATTGTAACCAATGATAACATATCAGCACCCTTGAAGTCATGCTCATCGGAGGCCTTGATTGGCTCTGGTTTATATCTGATTAATACCAAATGGGAAAAATGTAATATAAGAAAAGCAGTTTAGAAGACAAAGTCCATTATAACAAGATCAACTAAGGAGAAAAACAATAGAAGGGGTCTGTGGAAATAATCAGGAGGTTCTGACAGTAACCTCCTGTGAGTGGTAAGGACAGTAGCTCTTAAATCTCAGCTCTACCACTCCCAGCTATATAAATTTGGACACATTTTTAAAACTAAATAAGCTCTAGTTTCTGATCTGTAAAATGGGGACTAAAAATATTCACTTTATATATGTAAAGTGCCTAACACAGTGTCATGTCAGAGAGAAGGCACTATAATGTGTGGCTAATGTGGGTAACAATAGTAGAATTAATAACTCTATTGGATATATATAGCCAAGAGTCTTTTTACTAAGATATCTTCCGTGATAGCTGTAAACTGCATTTTGTGTATGCATTGGTATCTCTTCTCATATGTTTAAATAGATAGCAAATATCATTCAGTGAGGGAATTGTGACTCTTTTAATTGACTTTAGTAAGAATTAAATAATAACTGTGGATAAATTAATTTTTACCATTTTTCTTACATTCAAATTACTGTTGTCCTATGAATTTTTGTCTGTAAGGAAGCAAATCTAAGCAAATTTACATATTTCACAGACTTTTTAATTGAGCTTTTAAAATTTGATAAAGTTGTAGGTGCCATTGGTCTATCTGTTGTCTGATATGTGGCAAAAATTTTAATTACTGCTGGAAGTTACAAAATATTTTTTAATTTTATTTCATAATTAGACAGTAATGACATTTTCAAGTGAGTATATTTTCTATAACATTTTATGCATTTCAGTTTATTTAGTAAGTGAAAAAAGTACAGAGATAAATGTTACTTTATAAAAAGAAAGCTTTATTAAACTACCATTAGGAAAAGAAAAACTATCAAAATGGTTTTAGCATTCATATAAGGCAAAAATGATTCTCTTATTTCCTTGGTCAATGCACACATATATTTCTTTATGTTTGTGAAAAGAGGACTCTCCATGTCTCACAGATCTATTAATATTCATTTAACCCTGTGTTCACTTATCAGTTGTAATAAGGATTTTATTTTCAAGTTCTCAAAAGTGATGCCACACAATTACAATGTTCACTATGGTAGGAATTATATGTTTCTAATCGATACACCAGTATAGACCTTAAGAATGGGCTTCAGCATGTCCATGAATTATCTGAAAACTATATTCCAATGGTTGTGCATGTTTGTATTTTTATAAAGAGAATATTATGATTTTAAAGAGTCTCTTCCTCTGGTATTTTAAAGTAATTCTCATTTGAGACACTTGTAGCTGAGAAGACGACAAATTATTATGCACTTATGAATCTAACACCCCAGAAGAGACTGACAAAAACTATAAGTAAATGAGTATATAAGTATGGCTTGTCTCATGAAAAAGCAGCTACATCTACTTCACACTCATTTATTCATTAAACATCGTTTAAGAATACAACGTAGTAGACTCATGTCTACATGCTGGAGATAAAGTTGTGAAGAAAAAAAGGGATGAAAATGCTACTTTCATGGAGCTACCTTCTAGAAGTGGAGACAGGCAGTAAACAAAATTAATGAAGTAAATCCATCATATATTAGAAATAGATTAGTGCTAAAGAGACAAATAAAACAGAATATCAGCCTAGAAACTGTTTGGGGTGGATGTGAAGGGAGTTACCACTTTAGACACAATGGCTAGGGAGGATCTCACTGAGGCAAGGCTACGTGAAAAATGAATTGAAGGAAGTGTTTTAAAGCAAATTATTAGATATCTGAAGAATAAATCAGACAGAGGTAAAGAAGTCAAAGGTGTATACATGAATATATTCAATTTCTATTGCTGCCATGACAAATTACCAGAAATTTATCGGGTTTAAAAATGACAGATGTGTTATCTTTCAGTTCTGCATTTCAGAAGTCTATCAGCAGTCTCACTTGGCTACAATGAAGATGTCAGCAGGGCCACATTCTTTCGTGAAGGCCCTACAGGAAAATCCATTTCTTTGCATTCTTCCCCTGATTCTCAGAGGCAGTATACATTACTTGGCTCATGGTCCTCTTCCTCCATCTTCAAATTCAGCAATGAGTTTGCGTATCTTCATGTCTTTCTTCTACTGTCACATTTCTTTGACCAGAGCCCAGAAAGGTTCTCTACTTTTAGAGACTCGTGATTATGTTGCATAATCTAGGATAATCTCTTCATTTTAAGGTACTTACCTTAATCACATCTACAAAGAGTTCTGATTCGGACAATTTTGCCAGTATTTTTGTTTCTTTTTGAAATAGATTTATGGAGGGTTTCACTCTTCCACTCAAGGAGTCTCACCCTTGCTGCTGTCTGGAGTATGGAGTAGAAGGAGTCGTTGATGGAGGGAGCCTACAATCAGGTGGCAAATGCAGTGCTCTAATGGAGAACAGTGATGCCTTGGATCAGGTAGTTGCTAAGTTGTAAAAGGGAGAATTGAAGGGACTTGTGCTACCCTTCTCATAGACTTACTCTATACATCTTATAACACTTATTTTCTATCTCATTCAATCAAAGATATAAGGGAAACCATAAAATGTTTATGCTTTCACTTTACCAATATGACTAATTCGAGGGATAACAAGGTCTAAATCTTATGAATGTATCCAAATGTTAATAGCTACTTTTAACTCTCAGTTGATAAACAATAGAAACTTACTTATATTAGCAGCATGTCTGTATGTAAACCGATCCAGATTTTTATTTGGATTTCTCTTTACCTGGACATAGGTTTTCAGTTATTGTATAATACCCAGGCACTTGTTATATTCACACCTTTCTCTCCTCAGTGCAGGTACACACACAGTGTAGACAATTATCAGCCTCTCTGCAATCCTTAGGCTTTCTGGACTAGGGAAACCCTGCTTTACGTAATCAGCTACATTTATTTTGTTCTTCATGTCCTCTAAAAAATGAAATGAATTTTGACTCAGCTTGAGTCAAAGCATTACTGACAAAAACACTGTCAAATATATTTCTAAATATAGAGTGACCAACTGAGGGATTTTCCACTCTAGAAACACATTTTGGTACACATTGACTTGGAAACATATTCTCAAACACTAATATATTATTTTTTTAAACCAATGCCTATTCAAGTATCATGTCATCTGTTCCATTCTCTATATTGTAAACCTCAAACACTGATGACCTCACTCAATATTAGAGACTAACACAATCTAGAGAGCAGAAATAATATTAGAATTATTGTATATTTCACTACTTTTCTTCTAATTAGGGATAAAGTTGACCAATACAAGTTTTAGTGGAATTGTACATTTTTTGAATGTATGGAGAAGTCTGTTCTAAGTCAAATCTATAAATGTTCTGTATACAAATTACTGTAATAAAACCTATAAGATAATTTGAACAAAAGCTGAGTAAACAATTGTTTTCTCTTGTATGGCTTTACATTTATCTCTGATCATGACTAGATTTCTTTGCATTAAACAAAATGATTTTGATCTTACAATTGAAGACTTTTCTTCAGACAATAGATGTCTTAAATGAGTTATTTGTTGTAGTATAATTTTTAAAACATGTTATAAATTTAATAACCTAATGCCAGTGTTTAGTAGTATATTCATTCCATTTTGTAACTTGGATAAAATATTTATCCAAATGTAACAGTACGTTGCTTCTGGAATGTTCACTGAGTAAGCAGTAGAAAGGTGAAAGCAGAGAGAACAGCTGACATAGGGCCTAAAGTTCAACCAGAGCTGTGGTGGTAGAAGCCCTACCCAAGAAACTACCCCAAAGAGCCAAAATACCAAGAAGTTTTTCTTCATTTTTATACCTTGTATGTATCTATGCTCGGCCTGACCTTTGCATTTTCCCCGTCACTCACATCTTTGGTTAAGTTGGGAGTCCCATAGCTGTTGTCTCTCCAGGAAATCCATGAATGCTTCTACCTAATACTTCTAGAACTCAACAGAATCCAAGAGCAAAAAAAAAAAAATCTTCCCAGTTCTCTCTACTATAAATTATGTCTAAATCTATCACTTATGATATCTAGTCACTTAAAATGAAAGGCAATTTATTTTTAAAGCAGCGGCATATAGTGTGCTTGTCCATTCACTTCTTTTCGCCTCAGAACAAAGAAAGAGTATTTCATAAATTTTTACCATAGTTTTGTGGATTAGCCAATGGAGAAATCATTATTAGTATGTTGGCAGGTAACCTTTTGGGGATAAACTTGTGTGACTAAACATTACCAGGCCCTTAATCATCTTCTCAGAGAAGGCACGAAGAGCAGTAGTATGTTCTAAGCTGCTATATCCCACATGAGTAGAAGAAAATGTTCCAATCATTTCTCATTTGCTCAATATTATGTAGTAATCATCATTGGCCTGTTCTTCATTTATTCTTTGTTAGAAGATCATTACTTATGGACAGCTTGTCTCTCTTACTCTCTGTCTCTCTCTCTCTGTGTGTATTTGTGTGTGTGTGTGTATGTGTGTGAGCTTTCTGCAAATTTCCTTGTCCTTCCTGTTTATCTCAGTGGAGCTTTGGTACTTAGTTACTCTTAACACTCATAAACTGGTTAACAGGGGGATTTTTACTTGGCTTTGTTCTTCCCTATGCATTACCCCTGCCCCCTTGAATTTTTATAATCTTTATATAGAATAAATATTTCAAATATTTCTCCCACCGCAGGACATTTTTATACATTATTACTGCTCTAAATGATCTCTGAGATACTAGAAGGTAGCTATCCAGAGGTAGCTTGGAGACAAGTTAGGCTCTTTTACAGACAAAAATACTTAAACGTGGACAATTGCAGGAACTTGCCCAAGTTTTGACAGTGTGTTAAGGGCAGAAGCAGGCATTGCCCTTACATCTACTTTAAAGCAATTCAGAGTTTATTAGATGCCATGTCACTCAAATAACACTTACTCCAATGCCTACTCTTTAGTTAATGTACCAATTTAAATTTTGCCAACGAACAGCAGGAAAGCATGCAAAATGTCCTCCAACTAAAGCCAGTTCCACTATGGTATGCATACGCACACTGCATGCATAAAGTGTAAATGAAATGAGAGCAGTGTCAATATAACAGACATGATTGTCATAAAACCTATTTAACAAAGTAAGGTATTCCTAGAACTTTGACAACCTGAAAAATGAAATCAAGAATAATTGCTACCAAATGTAATAAGCCACTTACGGAAATGATTCACCCTAAAAGAACAGAGAGAAAATAGATAAAGAGAAAACTTCCATCAGAGTGACTAAAGCAGTCTCAGTTATCACCAGCTTTAGCCTAATCATAACAAAAGAACAATGCTGTAGCTTAATCAATTCTAGAAATGGATAACGTTTATAATCAGTAGCAGTTATATTGCAACCTGTCTGAAGAAAAAAATATGTCATGATAAGAAGGTTCATCAGAACAGTACTATTATTTGTTTGTACTAAACTTTCTCATTAAAATTCATTACTTTGGCCTCATTCTTTTCCATATAGACTCTTTATGAACATACCTGCTATGTTCTTTAACAGCATAAGATACTGGGAAGAAGGATCCAGTATTAATTAGAAAAAAGAAGCCAGAGATTGTATGATCTGTTATTTTAACCTGTGTCCATAAGAAATATAAATCTGTTCATGTCCTTCGCCCACTTTTTGATGGGGTTGTTTGTTTTTTTTCTTGTAAATTTGTTGGAGTTCATTGTAGATTCTGGATATTAGCCCTTTGTCAGATGAGTAGGTTGCGAAAATTTTCTCCCATTTTGTAGGTTGCCTGTTCACTCTGATGGTAGTTTCCTTTGCTGTGCAGAAGCTCTTTAGTTTAATTAGATCCCATTTGTCAGTTTTGGCTTTTGTTGCCATTGCTTTTGGTGTTTTAGACATGAAGTCCTTGCCCATGGGCGAAGGACATGAACAGACACTTCTCAAAAGAAGACATTTATGCAGCCAAAAGACACATGAAAAAATGCTCACCATCACTGGCCATCAGAGAAATGCACATCAAAACCACAATGAGATACCATCTCACACCAGTTAGAATGGCGATCATTAAAAAGTCAGGAAACAACAGGTGCTGGAGAGGATGTGGAGAAATAGGAACACTTTTACACTGTTGGTGGGACTGTAAACTAGTTCAACCCTTGTGGAAGTCAGTGTGGCGATTCCTCAGGGATCTAGAACTAGAAATTCCATTCGACCCAGCCATCCCATTACTGGGTATATACCCAAAGGACTATAAATCATGCTGCTATAAAGACACATGCACACGTATGTTTATTGCCGCATTATTCACAATAGCAAAGACTTGGAACCAACCCAAATGTCCAACAATGATAGACTGGATTAAGAAAATGTGGCACATCTACACCATGGAATACTATGCAGCCATAAAAAATGATGAGTTCATGTCCTTTGTAGGGACATGGATGAAATTGGAAATCATCATTCTCAGTAAACTATCGCAAGAACAAAAAACCAAACACTGCATATTCTCACTCATAGGTGGGAATTGAACAATGAGAACACATGGACACAGGAAGGGGAACATCACACTTCAGGGACTGTTGTGGGTTGAGGGGAGGGGGGAGGGATAACATTGGGAAATATACCTAATGCTAGATGACGAGTTGGTGGGTGCAGTGCACCAGCATGGCACATGTATACATATGTAACTTACCTGCACATTGGGCACATGTACCATAAAACCTAAAGTATAATAATAATAATAATAATAATTACAATAAAAGAAAAAAAAAAAAAAACTATAAAATTGTTAATAAAATACATGTCCAGTAATAATGGAATGGCTAAGTTAAAAAAAAAAAAAAAAAAAAAAAAAAGAAATATAAATCTGTATATGATGAACAGAAATTTATTCTTCTAACAAAGAATAAATGAAGAACATTAAAGAAGAATCTTCTATTCTGAGGCATAAACAATACATAAAGTTTATTTGTTGCCTGGATAAAATATACCTAATGACTGCTCACCTCTCCCTGATATTTCCATATTCACTGTACCTGTTCACCTCATTGCCAAGTTGGCCTCTCAGATGCTCTATTATTGGGAGCATAGTGATTTGAGGGGTAGGAGGGAGCATCTAGTATTCTGGTGGCTACAAAAAAAAAGGTCCTATTGTAAGTTAATAGGTATTTTGTTTAATATATTTTGAATTTTTCTAGCATTAATAAATTTACATTAGTTTTCTTGCAACTCTGAGGTATAGCCCATGAAATATATTTATTCCACTCTGTGTATCCCCACATGTGAAGTCCTACACTGTACCCTTTCAGCTCCTCATAAATGCTTTCATAAAACTGCTGCAGAGTTTTCTCAAGTCAAGAAGTTGTGAAATGGATGTGAGAATTTTTTTTTTAAGTGTGGGGGAAAAAACAGCATAAAAAAGAAAGCTGACTCTATTTATTTGTGTCTCTTAAATGCTGTCAAAACTCTTAAACTCTTTCCTTTGGCTTCTTTCTCCCTCATACAGACTTTATTAACATGCTTGCCACCTTATTTGAGATGGTAAGCTCCTGGGAGATAAGAATTCAGTATTAATCTTCCTTGTTTTTCTATCATCTGAGATAATGCCTGACATATAATAGCTACAAAATAAATACTTAATGATGAGAAAATAAATGAATGAATTTAAGTTCCTGAGAGAATAAAACAATCCACCCTTACATACAGAGTTCATTATGCTTACAGGATCTCTGAGTAATTGTTATCAATAACAAAGAATATTATTGCCTATTAAATATAATCCTATTTATATAATGAGCAGTTACACTCTCTGAACTAAAACACTCTTTTTTATTAGCAAGTGTTGAAAATTGAAATAACATTTGTGGTAATTTATTAATGAAGACACTAAAGGAGGAAGATAATTATAATTATGCATAAATTTAAAAGATATGAGGAGAAGGGAGAAAATCCAGATAGTTTTCTTCTTGCATTGGATTGCTCCAGAGTTCTGATTCAAAATGCAGGAGTAATAAGTTGGAAGTTTACCTTATGTGGTTGATCAGAAATGTCCTGAAATTTTAAACAGCTTGCTTCATAATTAAGGAGTATCGATTGTCTTTACTTCTATTACTCTTGGACATTAGACACAGTATAGTCCAATGTTGATCATTTATTGCAACATCTGTGTAACTGCATAAGAGGAAACAGTCATTGTTGGACATAATAGTACTACATTATGGTACATTAAAATTGCAGACTATTGAAATTTAGCAGGTGTTTTCCCAGTAGATGTTTGTGATAAGAAAAAGATAATTTCTCTCACATTCAAGTAGGCTAATTCAATAATTAAGAAGATAGTAGTTTAAAAATTTATAAAGCTCCCATTCAGTCAAACTGCGCCCTTGACTATGACTCCATAATCATGTCTTAATGGGTTCTGCTGAATGGCTGGGTATCAGCTATCTGTGGTTTTCGTAATTTATATTGTCTGACCATTAAGGACTTCCCAGTATTTTCATACTTCCTATCAGCCTGCTTCTTGTCTTTTTTCTTGTAAAGTGACCAGACTATTCTGAGTATTATGTGTCCATCCTCCCTTTACATTCTACGGAAGGTATAAATGTTCTTTAAAAGTAAACATTCAGGAAAAGTCCTGGAGGAACTGATTGCTGGATCATTTCACTTACATTGAAAAAGTTTTACTACCTCTAACAAAATAGCCATTTGGAGCTACCACAATATCAGCTCTCCTAGCTGTCTTTATGATGTACTTTTAAAGAATTTCACCTCCAGATTTTAGATCATTGAGGGAAAATAACACAAGTTACAATTATTATTTTCTACTCCTTCTAGTCCAGGATCAATATTTTTACCATGACATTCTTGTATCCACCTCTCAGGTATTTTTGAAAATGTAATACAATATTTCAGTGACTTTTGTCTTTAGTAATAATGATGATGATGGTGATGATGATGATAATAATAATAACATAATGTCTCCAAAGCAGACATCCAAGAAAGCTCATGTTGGTATGACAGAAACTGGTTTGATTTTTAAAGCAAGTTTCCATCTGGCCTAAATCTCTACAGTATCAAATAGTTGGCAATCGTTTCCCCTACCTGTTTGGCTCAGCTTAAAAATCCAACATTAAAGCCTCAGCTGGAACAGCAGGCGGGAGAGTACACTCTGGCATTAGCCAACTCCAAATGCCAATGTGAACCCAAGGCCACAGTGCTCTGTTCAGAGACATGTCACCTACCAAACTTTAAAATTCACTACACATTTTAAATTTAGTAAACCACTATACTGAGAAAGAAAATGTTAGCCCTTATTCCGACACAAACTGAAATAGTTCAATTTAACTATTTCTGGTGGCGCTATTCAATTTGTCAAACACTTACTCTACATATACTTTGTGCAATATAATATGGTAGTTATAAGAGCAGTGGAGGTGGCAGGAACACAAAGCAGGAAAACAAAACAAAGCAAAGCACAAACCCTGACTTCAAGGTGCTTACAATACAGTGGTTTCCTTGATAGATACAGTAATAAAATACTTTATACAAAGTATAATTTGTATAATTTTCTTATTATTTGACTTTGTTGTTTGTTAGTTGAGGGCAAAATATACTAAACTATAATGAAGATTCACGAAAACAATAAGTAATCATAAATGGTAGCTAGCTGATGGTAAGCTTTACGAATGAGGTGGAATTTTAAGAAAAGGTAGAAATCAAGAAATCGAAAGAAGGTAAAAATAACACAGAATAAGAAGTATAAAGCAGGACCATGCAAAATATGTGAAGGGAACATCAAGGTGTCCAGATTGGCAGAAGTGCAGCACCCATGGAACAGAATAACGAGAAATGAATCTGGAGAAGCAGGTGGAGGAATCCAGATCATTGAGTGCTTTAAATTCAGCCTGACAAGTTTGAACTGTAGGCAATGAAGAGTTATTAGCTGTTTCTGTTTTGTTTGTTTTTAGCAGGTGGGTTAAATTATCAGGGTTCTATTTTAGAAAGAATAACTTCACAGTCTTGCACAGGGTGGAATAAATGGGAACGGAAGGAAAACAGGAGGCCATTACTCTATCCTGTGCAGAAACAAGCCCTGAATTGAAATGATGGTAGTAAAAACAGGAAGGGAACTAATGTGAATAAAATTATTTCCCTTTTTCAGACCTTGAAAGAAAATCTTTTCATATTTACATGTGCAACTATTACCTTGTCATATTTTAACAATGAAACTGAGTCACTAACATTTACTGCAGTAATTTATCTTGCAATGCCCTGAAATAGTTTGCTTGCAATGTGAAATTTTATTTTCTATGTAGTCTTTTGATATGTAAAAATGTTCTGAATTTTAAAATATTGGAACTTAAGAATGTATTTGGTGGCCAAACATATTCTCAAGGTTTTATGTTTGTTATCTTTCAAATATATTTTTAAGGATCACCTTTTTATCCAAAACTAGTAGCTGAAAGGACACAATAACAGAAGCCATATACAAGTGGGGTAGAAAACCACTAGTAAAGAAGAAACTAAATACTAGAAGCAAAGCTGACTTAAATGATGGACTGGAGAGCTGGTGTAAACTTGTTAGGAAATTGAGGCCTAAAGATAAGGGCTAGCCATCTGAAAGTATAGAACTCAATGAGGTAGAGAGGAGTGCTTCATTCATTCATTTATTCATTTATTCACTATCATCTCATGACTGTGCCATGGCCTGCTCAAGCTATTTGGCACAAAGAAAAGTGACTTTAATATATTTATAATCAGATGTATTAATTCTCTAACATAAAGATTTTGAAATGTTTTAATATTAGAGTATTTGGGGGGTTTTGTTTGTTTGTTTTCTGTTTTTGGAGATGGAGTCTCACTCTGTTACCCAGGCTGGAGTGCAGTGGTGCAATCTTGGTTCACTGCAACCTCCATCTCCCAGGTTCAAGCGATTCTCCTACTTCAGCCTTCCATGTAGCTGGGATTATAAGCATGCACCACCACGCCCAGCTAATTTTTGTATTTTTAATAGAGACGGGGTTTCACCATGTTGGCCAGGCTGGTCTCAAACTCCTGACCTCAAATGACCCACCTCCCCCTCAGCCTCCCAAATTGCTGGGATTAGAGGCGCAAGCCACCATGCCCAGCCTAATATTAGAGTATTTATAAAGCATAAGAAAATGCATCAATTCAAAACAATCTTCCAAATAAATATTTTCACTTATAAATCTATATAATGAATATATAAACAATGGTATGCCTTAGAATAGTCTTTAAAGTAGCAAACACTTGGGCATTATGTAAATTTCTAATTATTTTAGTTATATACACGCTATTTTCATATTAATTACAACCTTAAAAATCATTTTATACTGATCTATTTATCAAAATCATAAAATATTTAATAATATACTATTGTTTATATTATAAACAGAACATATTGTTTATGTTATAAACAATAGTATATTATTAATTATTTAAGGCAGGCCTAAATTTTCAAGTATAATGTCTGTACACTTTGTCTCTACTGTATGTATATATTTATATTTTTAAAATCTCATACATAGATATATGTATGTATATATATAAAGTGTATATATAAAACACATGTATACATGTGTATATATAAAACACATCTGCATAAAACACATACATGGTGTGTATATATATATAAATACATACACTATGTATGTATTATAAAATATATTAAGGTAACCTTTAGAATCTTAACAGCAATTTTTCTCTGAATGAGTGGCTTAAGAGTGAATTTCTTCACTCTGTATCTATTTTCTAAATATAATTTAGTAACTGGAAAAATAAATACCTATTTTAACCTTGTAAGCTTAAATAACTTTCTATTTTAAAGGATATTTGAACATGTAAAAATTTTCAAATTAAATAATGTGGGCATTCCTTTAGACCAATTTAAATTTCACCAAAGAGTAAAAAGAAAGTACACAATACCTATTCTTACTCTGTCCTGTTTTACAGTGGGGGAAATCTGTATCACATGTATAGAACAAATACAAATGAAATGAGAACATAACCACAATACATATATGACTGTCATGAAATCCATTTCTATCAAAGTACCTGGGGGAAAGTGAGGTACCCAGAACTTTAACATGATAAAGAATGAAATCTATTATAATAACAATCAAATATAATAAACTACCTGTGGAGATCACCCACTTTAAGGAGCAATGGATAAAATACTTAGGTTTGGTCAGATTTATCAGAGAGGCTACAGCATACTCATGAAAACATAGTTAAGTGGTCTCCAGATATAATCTAATCTTAATAACAAATGAGGATATCGCATAGTTCATTCTAGAAATAGATGGAGTTTAACATTGCTGTAATAGAATTTGCCCTATTAAAAATACTTTTCCAATATCATCTGCTCTTAGAGGACTTTTTTTTTTTTTTTGAGATGGAGTCTCGCTCTTTCGTCCAGGCCGGAGTGCAGTGGCGTCATCTCGGCTCACTGCAAGCTCCACCTCCTGGGTTCACGCCATTCTCCTGACTCAGCCTCCCGAGTAGCTGGGACTACAGGTGAGTGCCACCACGCCCAGCTAATTTTTTATATTTTTAGTAAAGACGGGGTTTCACCATGTTAGCCAGGATGGTCTGGATCTCCTGACCTCGTGATCCACCTGCCTCCACCTCCCAAAGTGCTGGGATTACAGGCGTGAGCCACCGCGCCTGGCCCAGGACCTTTTAACTAAAATATTAAAGGCAAAAAATAGCATCCATGCTAGACCTCATATTTTACAAAATACATTTCATTAACAATGTTTTATTACTTTTTCTTACTTTTTTTTTTTTTGAGACGGAGTCTTGCTCTGTCGCCCAGGCTGGAGCGCAATGGCGTGATCTCGGCCCACTGCAACCTCCACCTCCTGGGTTCAAGGGATTCTCCTGCCTCAGCCTCCTGAGTAGCTGGGATTACAGGTGTGTGCCACCACGCCTGGCTAATTTTTGTATTTTTAGTAGAGACGGGGTTTCACCATGTTGGTCAGCTGGTCTCAAACTCCTGACCTCATGATCCACCCGCCCCAGCCTCCCAAAGTGCTGAAATTACAGGTGTGAGCCACCGCACCTGGTCTCTTTTTAAAAACTTTTTCTTTTCAGAGAATTGTAGGTTTATATGTAGTTATAAGAAATAATACAGAGCATGAGCATACTCTATAGCCTTCATGCAGTGTTCCCCAGTGGCAACATCTTGCATAACTATATTACCATATCGCAAGCAGGAAATTAACATTACTAAAACCCACTGAATAGATTCCACTTGTTTTACATACAATCATTTCTGGACACATATATATTTAGTTCTATGTAATTTTTTGCATGTGTATATTTGTGTCCAACACCATCACAGTCAAGATACAGGACAGTTCCATCAGAGGGCTCCCTAAGGTTACACTGTTATAGCCACAGCCACCTTCTTCCTCTCCCGATCCTGACCTCTGTCAAGCACTGGTCTATTTTCCATTTCTATAACATTGGCATTTCAGGAATACTATGTAAATGTAATTTTACAGCGTGTTACTTTTGAGATTGGCTCTTTTCACTCAGCATAATTCCTTCGAGATCCATCAATGGTGTCATGGTGATCAATAGCTTGTTCTTTTGCTGAGTAATATTCAATCGTAGCAGATACAATGATTCCTCCCACTTTATTAGCCTTTTTCAAAACTGTTTTTAACTACTCTAGTTTCTTTGCTTTTCCATATAAATTTTGTAATGCTTTTGTCTATGTTTATGTCTAAATAAAACTCACTAGGATTTTAATAAGGAATGCATTAAGCCTACAGACCAATTTTGGGTGAAGTGACATGTTTAATATGTTCCAATCCATGAATACAGGATGTCTCTTATTATATCATTTATTTAGATTTTTAAAAATATCTATCGTTATCATTTTTAAATTTTACCATGAGGATTCTTTACATATCTTATTAGATTTGTATCTAAGTTTTCATTTTCAGTGGAGCAATCGTAAATGTTTCACACATACTCACAACCAGTATATAGGAGTGGATTGACTTTGTATGTTGATCTGGTAACATGCACCCTTGCTTAACTGACTTATTAGTTCAAGGAGGTTGGTATTTGTTTGTGTTTTCTTTTTGTAGATTTATTAGGATTCTTTGCATAGACAATTATTCATCTATACATAAAGATGGCTGTATTTCTCTCTTTTCAATGTGTATGCCTTTTTTGTGCTTGGTTTTATTATTTTTTAATGTTTGATATTGTGGATAGGTAAGTAACGATACCAACATTTCTAACAATATTATCTGCACAATTTAATTTCTTGTTAGAAAGGACAATTATCAATTTGAATAAGATAAATTATGTAAAGGAAATAATAGTGTAAACATTCCCTAATCACCTAAAATCAGTACCCAAAATAACATTAGTAACATTGGTAATGGAGTTCAGTTAGCAGGTTCTGCTCAACTGTGGCAAGTATGCAAAAAAAAAAAAACAACAACAACAACAACAACAAAAAACCTTTCTTCTCTCAGTGACATTTAATTCCTTAGAAACAAATCCAAATAAACATATCTAGTACTTGAATCTATTAAGGTTTATAATCTTAATAAAGAGGCTTTTATTTTAATCACTTCAAATGGAAGTGAATCTTATTACTGAAAATTAATTATAATCAAGAATTTGGATCTATTACAAAATTAACTCTATAAATTCTTATTTTTAAATGACTAAATGAGAAAAATAAATATTACAAAAAGTTTCATTCTGTCTTATAACAATAACTTCAAAAACAAAATTTAATATAATCCCAGCTTTGCCTTTATATTAGGGAACTCATATATTGCCAAACACTTGGAATCAGGGCTTCATACAGTGGATTTATTATTAATGTGTACAGGAGAGCAAGTTCCAAAGTGTAGTAGATAAAATATTGGTCAATAGAGATATTCTAAAGGAAAGATTTTCATTAATTAATTTAGTTTGTAATAAATACATAAATCATTTTTCTTAAGATTATTTCTACTACTTTATTAAATTATCTACACAAACCTGCACTACTGAAAACTGTTTAACTGTCTTATAAACTTCCAAGCTATAAGAGGTCTTTACAGTGAATTAATGTCATAATTTTATGTTATCAAGAACTGTTTATTTTGTTTCTAAAGCTGTATACCCAATATATTTTTCTAAAGTAAACTGCCATAATGAAGGGATTATTTTGAACTACTTTATCAGTTGTTCCTTCATTCTAATCATTACTCTGCTATTTAATTAATATTCCAAAAATCAAATTCCTCTTACCAGAACATTTGCTGCATTTTGTTTTTCTCTTTATACTAATGAAAAGTTAGTTAATGCATCTCTATTCCAAACAGTATCACACTAATCTTCATGTGAAACTGTCCATGTTGTTGTCTTAGCAATAACTAGTTGAGTCATCTTTCAATAAAATCATGTCGAAAAGGTTGACTCAGTTGAACGCAACCCCTGGCTTATATCTCTTTTGGAATGTCTTTGTATTTACATAGTCATTCCCAGATTTGCTAACTCTGGAACACACTTTTTCTGACTTTTTTTTTTTGAGATGGAGTCTCATCCTGTTGCCCAGGCTGGAGTGCAATGGCGAGATCTCAGCTCACTGTAACCTCCACCTCCCGGGTTCAAATGATTCTCCTACCTCAGCCTCCCAAGTAGCTGGGATCACAGACACCTGCCACTATGCCCAGCTAATTTTGTATGTTTTTAGTAGAGACGGGGTTTCACCATGTTGGCCAGGCTGCTATCAGACTCCTGACCTTGTGATCCACCCCACTCAGCCTCCCTAAGGGCTGGGATTACAGGCGTGAGCCACCGTGCCCAGCTTTGTGGCTTTTAATGACTAACCAAATCAGCATTTGGCATTCTAAAATACAACAAATATTAAAAGCAAAATAAATTTTCCTTTCATACATATGTTTGATTTTGGAATTTTTCTTCTAGGGTTTACAAAATTTCACTTTCTGCTTACATACCTCTCAAAAAAGAATTAATAGTTTAAAGCATTGATAAGACATATTAATGAGATAACAAGGTATAAAATATTACTAACATTGTTATGAGGCAAAATGCACTTTACTTAAACTTACGTTCTTCAGTTACTTAAAGAAAACTCCTTTAATCATTCTAATACATTTTGAATTTTATTTACAGATCACATAGATGCCTTCCCAAAAAGTCAAGGAAGTAGCTGTGTTTGCATCTGAGAAATATCTAGACCTCTTAGTACATAGAGACCTAGAGCAGATCATTCCATTAAATACTCCAGAGCAAGCCTGGTAAGATTTTCGAAAATGCAGGTATTGAGACCAACTAAATAGAATGGGGATTTTGCATGAATTTGCTCAAGGAATTAAGGGTTAGGAATTAAATGATGATTAAAGCTATAAGGAAATGTGTAGATAATTCTTTCATTCTGTCATTCTAAGGAAAAAGCTATGATTTTTGCTTGGTTATTTATAAATAAAATTAGCTTAACAAAGTTCATAGAAAAATTATCTAAACATACCAGCCTAGCATTCAGCTACCTCACTTGGGATCAGATATTCAGCCACTCATAACGTGCTCTGGAATTCTTGGAATCTTCAAGTTGGAAATGTGATTGGGCAGTTGAACTATAGGTTGGAGAGGCTCTGGATTTCATAGTTCCTTGAAAAATATGAAGATGTATTGTTGCCACCATGTGTAAATGCCTCAAATTTAATGCTGAGGGTAGTTTGACTCCTTTATTTGCAAAGAATAGAAACTTGTCAACTTATCTCAAATAATTTAGAAGTTGTAAGAATCAACGTTGTGGTGCATACATAAATTCTCTTTCCAGCCCATCTACTCCAAAAACTACCCTCTTTTAACATGGGTGTCACTCCCCAAATCTTTGTTCTTCCCAAGGAATCATCAATGGTACACCTAAAAAAGGTAGACTAATCAAATATTTTTTCCTATGAATAAATAATTTTAAACTAAATGATAGACTGGTTTTGCAGGACCTGTGTTGTATTAATGTTAGCATACTAAGGAAAGTTTTATAAAATTTTGCTTTTCCCCTGTCTGGTGGCCCAACTCTTTGATGGAATGGAATATATAATAGGCCTAAGTGTACCACCATAAATTCATATTTTTACATAAGTCATTTGTAACCAAAGAAATCTTAAATTACACATATGGACATGCAAATTTATAAAATACTGAACAATCAAAGCTGAACAACATGAACTGAGAAAAATATGAAACCTGAATAAAACTGGAATCTATGGAAATGCTGACTCTAAAATTTTCACTCCATGCTCCACCATTGATGAGGCTCAGCTAAATTTGTAGTCCTTCTTTGGGTCAATTTATGATAGGATATCTCAAACTCTACTATTTATTTTTCCACTGAAGCAGAATTTCAGCTTTTTAGAAATTATGGTTTGTTGTAATCCCTTATAGTCCTGACTTTCTACCTATGACTTCTTAGCTTACATTCTCATTGCTAACTTGTTTTCATTTTCATCAAACTAGTTAAATGCCTAAGAAGGAAAATTGCCATTTCTTGTCTCGGTTGCCATAGATAGGTGGCCAACCAGTGGACTGACTGCCCTTAAGTTAATGGATGGTCCCTTGTAGATTCAACTGTGAGAACTCAGTGTTTGTAGAGTTCACCCATTTCACCATAGTCTAGGATATAACTGGCCTTTTTGAGGCCTGTCTAGTAAAATGGCAAAGAGTTACTAACCACAGAAGCCTTAGGATTAAAAAGGGTTGAACTTAAAGGAAAATTATTCCAAAGCTAAAATTCATTTTGTTTTAAAATAGAATGGCAGCATAGTTCCTTCCTTGATATTAGGGTTATAATAATTTTTGCCCTTACCAGATGTTAAGGTTTTGACTTAGCCACTAAATATTGAATATCATCATGGGGATCCAAGATTAGATAATTTCACAGATAAATTATTCTTGTTGTTGGTTTACAGTTGACTAGCCACAATTTTTAGCCTGTTGTCATCAAAACATTTAGGTCACCAGACAACTTCTGCTCCTCTAGGTGTATTTCTATTGTTGGCCAAAACTAGGAAGGAAAGTACAAGAGACCTTATCCTTGTGGTACTTTGTCTTTTTATTTGAGAATACAAGCCTTTTTTAGAGTTTGTATCTACACAGTATTGGCCAAAACTATGTCATATGGCCATCTGTAGCTATGATGGACACTGAGAGGTCAAATAATTTTCCTTCTCAGTCAGAAGTATAAAGGAAGATAAGAGAAAGGAGTTATAAATGGCTTTGGGAAACCTAACCACAGTATCTGCCTCAACAACATCAAGTTCCTCAGAAAATTGAAGATTCTAGTAGGAAGGTTAATGTCAGTAGACAAATGGAGTGGAATATGAGGAATGTGGTCTAGATATGTCCAATATTTCTCATGTAAAAAATACCTGATTTCAGAAAAAATTATTTGGTTGCTTTTCAGCTGCATTTTACATCTTGTAAGCTGAAGATGCATGTATCCAGGTGTCTTAAAATCACAATAAATGTACTTTGTAATGCATATGAAAAGATAAAGTCTCTCATGAATCTTAAATTTATTGTTAGATGTTTGTTTTGTCTTGCTTGAAAAACACATTTATTTATTAAAATGGGTAAATATCAGAGTCCCATAGAACAATGAAACAATAAGCTATAATCCAAATGTGGATTAATCAAACTAAATGTGGATGGTTTGTATACATTACTTAGTCCAAAGTTGCATAAAGTGGAACTCTACATCTAAACACTTCTTACAATAAATATATTGTTGACTAAAATATAGTACTATTTTTAAAAATTGTTTTATAGCACAAATGAACAACTCAACAGCATGTTCCCTATCTTAAACATTAGTAAACTGTGTAATGTATTGATAATTTTGTGTGAAATAGAATATTCCAACAGCCCAAAGCAGGCTCCAAATCCTTTTAAAAATTTTTTTCTCCAAATTTCTTTGTAGCTATGCTGCCACCAAGGATTCTAGCTTCCTTCAAATTACTCAAGTAGCATGTGGCCTTGCTTTCTCCAGTCTCCTTTTTATATTGGATTTTGTTGGAAGGACTTTGAATTTCTCTCCACTTATTACAAAGGGTTGTTCCCCAGCTCCTATCTAATACTTACATCCCCACACCAATCATATTGCTCTGGAAACTCTCTCCAATTAACAGTATCTACTCTTCTTAGAAAGCAGAGAGAAGTTATAAATAGGATTTCATTTGTTAAACTACAAAATCAATCTTATTATTTCCCTTTAATAATTTTCTCTTCCACTAACTCGCTATCTCATCTGCATGTATCTTGATCATTTTTCGCTGGAGGAGTAACCAATGAAATAAAAAATAGGAAATAAATAGATGAAACAGAAAGCCAACTCTTTGAAAAGGCCAACAAAATTGATAAATCTCTCGGCAAAATAACAAACAAAAAAGAGAAATAATATAAATTATGAATATTAGAAACAAAAGAAGAGTATCATAATTAATCCCATGGACATTAAAATAATAAACGAATATTATAAACAATAGTATTCCCACATAGATAAAATGGACCAATTCCTTGAAGACACAATCTATAAAACTTACACAAGAAGAAATAGACTATTTGAATATCTATTAAAGAAATTGAATCAATAATTAACCATCTTCCAAAATGGAAAGCACCAGTCTCAGATGACTTAATTGTTAAATTCTATCAGACATTTAAAGAAGAAATGACATTGAGCACCTTTTCATGTACCTGTTGGCCATGTAAATGTTTTCTTTGGAAAAATGTCTGTTCTGATCTTTTGATCATGTTTTTAATTGGGTTATTTGGTTTTTGCTATTGAGTCGTAAGTATTCCTTTTATATTTTGGTTATTAACCACTTATCAGATACACCGTTTGTAAATATTTTCTCTCATTCCATAGGTGGCTTTTTCAATTTTACTGTTTTCTTTGCTGTGCAAAATTTTTTAGTTTGAGTTGTTCCACTTCCTTATTTTTGCTTTTTTTGCCTGTGCTTTTGGTCTCATGTCCAAAAAAATAATTGCTGAGACAGTAAGATATCATCTCACACCTATGTAGGATCGTTATTATTAGAAAGACAAGAGGTAAGAAAAGATGTGGAGAAAAGAACACGCTTATACAATGTTGGTAAAAATGTAAACTGGTATAGCCTTTGTAAAAAGCAGTGCAGCGGCTCCTCAAAAAGATTTAAAAATTACCACGTAATCCCAATTGAGTATATAGGCAAAATTAAATAAACCAGTGTCTCATATATCTGCATATATTTCCACTCCCATGGTCATTGGTAGCATTTATCACAATCACCCAGATATGGAAACAACCTAAGCGTCCATCGATGGCAGAAAGGATAAATAAAATGAGGACATATAATGCACATTATTTATCCACAAAAAGAAAAAACAATCCTCCATTTGCGGCAATATGTATGATCCAGGAAAGCAATATGCTAAATGACATGAACCAGACATAGACAGACAAATACTGTTTGATCTCATATATATGTAGAATCTAAAAAATTTGAAATCATAGGAATAGAAAGAACAGCGGTTGTCAGGGGTTAGGGGATGGGGAAAATAGAGAGGTGTTTGTCAAAAGGTACAAACGTTCAGATATAAGACGAATAAATTCTGGGGAAGCTAATGTACAGCATGAGTTGATGTGTTAACTAATGTGGTTGTGGCAATCATTTCACAATGTCTATGTATATCAAATCTTCACATTATATGCCTTGAATATATACAATTTATATTTTTCAATAAAAGATTTCAAAATAAAAATATGAATTATGCCAGTTCTCTATGATTCACTTTTATGTATGTTTAACATAGAATATTGTTTCAAAAAATTAAAAGAAAATTGAAATTTTGTTAGTAATTTCTTCTTAATTTTATTAATTTCTTAAGGCTTTTTGGGAATATGTATAGTCTCCCTATTAAAGAAACCTATACCAATAAAAATTTGGATATATAAAAGAGAGAAAATGAATTATATATGTATATATTAGGAAAGACATATTTCTTCAGAATACCTCTCTTTTCAAGGTTTTGAGAGACCAATACATATAATGCCTGAAAACAGAGTAAGGAGAGAAATTATTCCTGAAGCAAACATTTCTGACTTTAAAAATAAGTTTTAAAAGAGTTAGATGTTACAAAGAAAACTAAATACACTAATGTTTTGGTAAGTCACATAGAGACTGAAAAATGTCTTGATGGGCATTTTTTTTTTAGTTCTGTTACAGTAAAGTGTTATCATTTTGTGTTTCTGCTTTTCTCAAGTTGATTATAGTGTGAATAAATCAACATACAACATTTCTTAACAATGACAATTGATGGAATTGCATATATTACTGCATACCATGAAAGTTCTACAATATTCAAAGCTATTAACGTTTACATAAATTATTAAATAGTATAGATAATATTTTTAGAAAAATATTGTAAAAATATTGCATCTCTCAAACTATTTTTTCTCTGCTGTGTGACACACAAACTCTCAGGTTCAAGGCCCTCTCATACAAATTTCAGTTTTGCTAAATATAACAAAACACTTTCTCTACTCACAAAGAATATTTGAGTGTCACTGAAGATGACATTATTGAAGAAATAACTTGAATAAAGAAAAAGGAGTATTAACCTTGACTATGCCTTTAGCTCCAGCCACCTTTTTAAGAGGAAATTGTTGAGCAAGTGGGGGAGGGCTAATGGCGGAAGGAAACTGTAAGCCAGACCGGGTGTGAGGAGGGGAGGTGATGGGGAAGTGGAGGCTGAGAAAGAATTGGGACCTGGCTCAGCCTGGCGAGGAGCAGCCTGGGGAGGAGGGGAGAAGTCAGACGGGTCCATAGAAAAGGAGGAGTCAAAAGACTCAGAGCTTGGGGTGGAGACTGAAGGAACAGACAGGAGAGAAAGAAGAAAGATTTGGGATGAGTCACATTGGGAGCAGAGACTAGGGAGGGACCAACGTGTAAAAGAATGCCTGGACGTCAGGCACCTCAGACCATTTGCCCATTTTACAACAAGAATTATCAGATCTTATAGGATGGAGAAATTGAAAGTGCCGTTTTCTGGCTTTTTGGAACCATTGTCAAGTTTGTACTGGGGTCAAGCAGTATTGCAGAAGAAAATAAGGTGTTTAGGTTTTAGGTCAGGTGTGAGTTGAGAGGTTTTAAGTTCTTGAGAACACAGGCTAAGGGAGAAGAGGGAGGAATGGAGGGTGGAAGTTTGCCCATAGTGGAGGAGGCAAGCCCAGAGAAAAGAGAGGGTGGAGACACAGAGAAGGGGAGTGGTGAGCAGCCCTGGGCTGCAATGTGGGTGAGCAGCCAAAGCAGGCATCCCCACAATTGAATTGCCACCAAGGGAATGTGGGTGAATGACCAAGGCAGGTGTCCCCACAGTGATCAGACACCAGTGAAGTGTGGGTGAATAATCAGGCAGGCATCCTTGCAGTGATTAAACACCAAGGGAAGACTGTCTTCCTGAGTCCGTGACTGGTGCCAGAGTTTTGGGTCCACGGATACAAAGTGTCTCCTTTGTCTCTATGAGAGAGGAAAAAGAACTGGAATTGGAAGGACAGGGAGACTGAAGGGTAGCAAGAGAGGCTGGAGAAGAGAGTGAAAAGACTGCTTACCCGATATGAAATTGGTGAGATGTTCCTTGGGCTGGTTGGTCTGAGGACCCAAGGTCATAGGTGGATCTCCTCACGCAGTGATGACAAGGACAGGGGACCAGTCTCCCGAAGCAGTCTTCCTGCCCAGGTTTTGGCACCAAATGTCATGCATGTCCCTGTGAAGAGACAACCAAACAGGCTTTGTGTGAGCAATAAAACTTTTTTTTTTTTTCTTTTTTTTGAGATGGAGTCTCACTCTGTTGCCCAGGCTGGAGTGCAGTGGTGAGATCTCAGCTCACTAGCAATGAAATTTTTAATCACCTGGGTGCAGCAGGCAGAGTCTGAAAAAAGAGTCAGCAAAGGGAGATAGAGGTGGGGCCATTTTACAGGATTTGGGTAGGTTGTGGGAAATTACAGTCAAAGGGGGTTTTTCTCTGGCAAGCAGGGGCAGGGGAGGGGCGTCACAAGGTGCTCAGTGGGGGAGCTTCTGAGCCAGGAGAAGGAATTTCACAAGGTAATGTCATCAGTTAAGGCAGGAACCAGCCATTTTCACTTCTTTTGTGATTCTTCAGTTGCTTCAGGCCATCTGGATGTATATGTGCAGGCTTGGGCTCAGAGGCCTGACATCGATGGGCATTATTTTTTTTTTAGTTCTGTTACAATAAAGTGTTATCACCTTACATTTCTGCTTTTCTCAAAGTTAATTATAGTGTGAATAAATCAATATACAACATTTCTTAACAATGACAGTTGATGGAATTGCATATATTACTACATACCATGAAAGTTCTACAATATTCAAAGTTATTAACATTTACATAAAATATTATTTAAATAGTATAGATAATATTTTTAGAAAAATATTGTAAAAATATTGCATCTCTCAAACTATTTTTTCTCTGCTGTGTGACACACAAACTCTCAGGTTCAAGGCTCTCCCATACAAATTTCAGTTTTGCTAAATATAACAAAACACTTTCTTTACTCACAAAGAATATCTGAGTATCACTGAAGATGACATTATTGAAGAAATAACTTGAATCCACTTAAATATGTTTAAAATACAAATTACTCACTATATTATTTATTTTTTGAGAAAGAAGAAAATCGCTTTCAACACAATTCACAACTGATTGAGCAAAAACCTGTAATACTTAATACAAAGATTAATTGTAATGACACTGTCTAAAGTATTACATTTTTAAAGAAAAGTGAGTTCTAATAAGACATACCTATTTTTAAAACACATATTAATTATACATATAGAATATATGAAAAACTACATTAATGCCAACTCATATTCCTTTCATCACTTTTAATTTTAATTTCAATGACTCAAGTTCCTATATTTTATTATTTCATAGCCTTTCTAGAATTATTTCTATTATTCTCCTTATAAATTTGAAATCCCTACCAACTATGAGAAGTTGATATTTGATTATTACATTCCTGGAGACAAGATAACGAAAACATTCTTCATCCAAATATAAAGGAAATGAAAAGAATTGTAGTGAATTTTACATAAAATTCAAGGGAGAAAGGTAGAAAAACAAATGTTAGTGACTAAAGATATTCGGACACTGAAACGTGCTATCGTCTATGACAAAATTGCTTTTTTTTGTTTGTTTGTTTTTTTATCATTGAATATTGCATTAGTTTGCTCGGGCTGCCATAATGAAGTACTACAAACTGAGTGGCTGAAAACAAATGTATTGGCTCATAGTTCTGGAGGATAGGAGTCCAAAATCAAGGTACGAGCAGGGCCATGTGCCCTCCAAAGTCTCTAGAGAAGAATCTTTCCTTATCTCTTTCTGCCTCTGGTAACCCCAGGGATTCCTTACATTGTGGCAGCACAATTCCCATCTTTGCTCCCATCTTCATACAGCTGCCCTCCCTCTGTGTCTGTGTCTCTGCCTCTTCCCATGGGAGTCTCTCTGTTTTCTCTTCCCTTAAGGACACCAGTCATATTACATTAGGGCTCACCCTAATCAACTATGACCTTATATTAATTTGAATATATCTACAAAGACCTTATTTTCAAAGAAAGCCACATTCACAGGTACCAGTGGTTAGGATTTTACCATATCCTTTTGGCAGGGGCACAATTCAATCCATAAAATATACTATTTACTGTTTTGTTCTGTAAGATATGGATTACATTAAAATAAAACTATGTCATGATAAATCATATATATTGTCATAAAAAAACAACTAGTATGACTTAGTATTATTTTTCAAAGCTTCTAAGGTCAAACAACAAAAGCACTAACATTGGAATTTTTGAGCTTTTTAAAATTAACTCAGATAGGCATGTGCACAAAAAAGAATTAAGCTATTAAAACATGGTAAGAAGTCAACATATTTTAGAGGCCTAAGTCATGTGTTGGTCTTTCTCTGACAGATTCACTCTTTTTCTGTAATGCTTACTGTACTCATTTATGTATGCCATAGGAGAGAAAGTAAAGAAAACTGGACTATCTAAATTAGTGGTTCTCAAACTTTAGAAAATATGTAAATCACATGAAGAGCTTGTTAAAACACAGATACGAGGTTTCTATCTACATATTTTCTGATTCCATAGTCTAGGGTAGAATCTAGGAATTTGTACTAGTCTAGATTTAGTGTAGGACATAGAAACCACTCTAGCCATTTTAAACAGAGAGACATTTTAATAAAATTATATTTCCAAAATACTTAGAATTAATTGAGGAGTGATAATCAGGGGACTGCCACTGGACATGTGATTTCAAGAATATACTATTGCAGTAGCTGACAGTCCAGTGGTTCAAATGCTGCTACTCCACACCACAGGTACCATCATTGAAAGGGGTTATGAACTAGCAGAATGTAGGGCCCAACCACTACCAAAATGTTTGATCTTCACAGCATGTGTGTCAACTGGCATCAACACAAGCCAACAGAAATATTACTTGTCCCTCTGTTATATAGGTACACTTTTTCACTCGTGTCCATGTGAAGAGACCACCAAACAGGCTTTGTGTGAGCAACAAGGCTGTTTATTTCACCTGGGTGCCGGCGGGCTGAGTCTGAAAAGACAGTCAGCCAAGGGAGATAAGGGTAGGGCCGTTTTATAAGATTTGGGTAGGTAAAGGAAAATCACAAAGGGGGGTTGTTCTCTGGTGGGCAGGAGTGGGGGTCACAAGGTGCTCAGTGGGGGAGCTTTTGAGCCAGGATGAGCCAGGAGAAGGAATTTCACAAGACAATGTCATCAGTTAAGGCAGGAACAGGCCCTTTTCACTTCTTTTATGGTGGAATGTCATCAGTTAAGACAGGAACTGGCCATCTGGATGTGTACGTGCAGGTCACAGGGGATATGACGGCTTAGCTTGGGCTCAGAGGCCTGACATTCCTGTCTTCTTATATTAATAAGAAAAATAAAGTGAAAAAGTGGTAAAGTGTTGGGACGGCGAAAATTTTTAGGGGTGGTATGGAGAGATAATAGACGATGTTTCTCAGGGCTGCTTCAAGCAGGATTAGGGGTGGCGTGGGAGCCTAGAGTGGGAGAGATTAAGCTGGAGGAAGATTTTGTGGTAAGGGGTGATATTGTGGGGTTGTTAGAAGAAACATCTGTCATTTAGAATTATTGGTGATGGCCTGGATACAGTTTTGTTTGAATTGAAAAACTAAACGGAATAAGAGAAGGAGAAAAACAGGTATTAGAGGTTTAAGAATTGGGAGGACCCAGGACATCTAATTAGAGAGTGCCTAAGGAAATTCAGCATAGTCCTGCCAGCAAAGATTATTTATTTACTTTAAGAGTTAAGAGTGGCAGTTTGGAGAGAGCACCAGGAGATATCAGCTGTGATGGCTTGGAGAAACAGTGTAAACCGGCAGTGTAAACAAGAGCAAGGCATGTATGAGTAGTTGAGAATGGTGAATAGGAGGATGACTAGACAGAAGATAGTAGAGATGACAAGTTTTTTGGGGCACAGTCCAAGTTAGTCTGGTGTCTGGAATGAGACTGGGGCCTAATAAAAAGGAGTGGCCATACAGGAGCTCAAATGGGCTGTACCCTGTAGCATTCCGAGGACAGGCCTGAATTCTGAGAAGGGCAAGTGGTAAAAGTATTGTACGGTCCTTTTTAAGTTGGTGGCTGAGCTTGGTGAGGTGTGTTTTTAAAAGACCATTAGTCCATTCTACCTTTCCTGAAGACTGAGGACCATAAGGTATATAAAGGGTTCACTGAATACCGAGAGCCTGAAAAAATGCTTGGCTGATTTGGCTAATAAAGGCCAGTCTGCTATCAGACTGTATAGAGGTGGGAAGTCCAAACCGAGGAATTATGTGTGACAAAAGGGAAGAAATGACCGTGGTGGCCTTCTCAGACCTTGTAGGAAAGGCCTCTACCCATCCAGTGAAAGTGTCTACCCAGACTAAGACGTATTTTAGTTTTCTGACTCGGGACATGTGAGTAAAGTCAATTTGCCAGTCCTGGGCAGGGGCAAATCCCCGAACTTGATGTGTAGGAAAGGGAGGAGGCCTGAACAATCCCTGAGGGGTAGTAGAATAGCAGATGGAACACTGAGAAGCAATTTCCTTGAGGATAGATTTCCATAATGTAAAGGAAATGAGAGGTTCTAAAAGACAGGCTAGTGGCTTGTAACCTACATGGAAGAGGTTATGAAATGACGACAGAATAGAATGGGCCTGTAAGGCTAGAAGGAGATACTTTCCTTGGTCTAAGAACCATTTGCCTTGTGTGGGAAGAGATTGATAGGTGGAAGTTTCAGCGGGAGAGTAGGTGGGAGTGACTGATATGAAGGAGAAAAACTGGCCATGAGGGACAGAAGTTGGAATGCTAGATTCTTGTCTAGCCACCTTATCAGTGTAAGCGTTGCCTAGAGCAATGGAATCTGATGCCTTTTGATGGCCCTTGCAGTGAATGACTCCAGCTTCCTCTGGAAGTAAAGCAGCTTTGAGAAGCATTTTTATTAAAGAGGGATTAATGATAGAGGACCCTTGTTTAGTGAGGAAACCTCTTGCGTGGTGGTGCAGGATATGAAAGGCATATTTAGAGTCAGTATAAATATTGACGCGTAGTCCTTTTGCAAGAGTGAGGGCTTGAGTTAAGGCAACTAGTTCAGCTTGCTGAGAGGTAGTGGAGGGGGGCAGAGCAGTAGCCTCAGTGATAGATGTGGAAGATACTATAGCATAGCCTGCCTTCGCTGGTGAGTGGCGGTTAGGCCTGGTGGAACTGCCATCAATAAACCAAATATGATAAGGGTGAGGAACAGGAAAGAAGGAAATATGGGGAAATGGGGTGAATATCAGGTGGATCAGAGAGATACAGTCATGAGGGTCAGGTGTGGTATCTAGAATAATGTGGGAGGCCGGATTGAAGTCCGGCCCAGGAAAAAATGGTAACTGTGGGAGACTCAACAAAGAGTGAGTACAGCTGAAGCAGCTGGGGATCAGAAAGTATATGCATCAGGTATGAGGAAGAAAATAGATTTTCGAAGTTATGAGAACTGTAGAGAGTGAGTTGAGCATACTTTGTGATCTTTAGGGCCTTTAAAAGTATTAAGGCAGCGGCAGCTGCTGCATGCAGACATGAGGGCTAGGCTAAAACAGTAAGGCCCAGTTGTTTGGACAGAAAGGCTACAGGACGCGGTCCCGGCTCTTGTGTAAGAATTCTGACCTTACTAACCATGCCTAGGAAGGAAAGGAGTTGTTGTTTTGTAGAAGGGATTGGGGTTTGGGAGATTAGCTGGACACGATCAGCAGGGAGAGCATGTGTGTTTTTATGAGAATTATGCCGAGATAGGTAACAGATGAGGATGAAATTTGGGCTTGATTGAAGTAATGGGGGCTGTCTGTGAAGGCTTGCGGCAGTACAGCCCAGGTAATTTGCTGAGCCTGATGGGTGTCAGGGTCAGTCCAAGTGAAAGCGAAGATAGGCTGGGATGAAGGGTGCAAAGGAATAGTAAAGAAAGCATGTTTGAGATCTAGAACAGAATAATGCGTTGTGGAGGGAGGTATTGAGGATAGGAGAGTATATGGGTTTGGCACAACAGAGTAGATAGGCAAAACAATTTGGTCGATAAGGCGCAGATCCTGGACTAACCTGTAAGCCTTGTCTGGTTTTAGGACAGGTGAAATGGGGGAATTGTAACGGGAGTTTATAGGCTTTAAAAGGCCATGCTGTAACAGGTGAGTGATAGCAGATTTTAATCCTTTTAAAGCATGCTGTGGGATGGGATATTAGCATTGAGCGGGGTAAGAGTGATTAGGTTTTAATGGGATGGTAAGGGGTGCATGATAGGTTGCTAAGGAGGGAGTAGAGGTGTCTTATACTTGTGGGTTAAGGTGGGGAGATACAAGGGGAGGATGTGAAGGAGGCTTTAAACTGGGGCAAAAGGTGGCAATGAGGTGTGACTGTAGCCCAGGAATAGTCAGGGAGGCAGATAATTTAGTTAAAGTGTCTCAGCCTAATAAGGGAACTGGGCAGGTGGGGATAACTAAAAAAAGAGTGCTTAAAAGAGTATTGTCTAAGTTGGCTCCAGAGTTGGGGAGTTTTCAGAGGTTTAGAAGCCTGGCCATCAAAACCCACAACAGTTATGAAGGCAAGGGAAACAGGCCCTTGAAAAGAAGGTAATGTGGAGTGGGTAGCCTCTGTATTGATTAAGAAGGGGACAGACTTACCTTCCACTGTGAGAGTTACCCGAAGCTCGGTGTCCATGATGGTCTAGGGGGCTTCCGAGGCAATCAGGCAGTGTCAGTCTTCATCCACTAAGCCGAGAAGATCTGGGAAGGAGTCAGAGAGCCTTGGGCCAGAGTTCCAGGGGCTCTGGGAATGACTGCCAGGTGAGTTGAACAGTCCGATTTTCAGTGGGGTCCCGCACAGATGGGACGCGGCTTATGAGGAATCCTGGGCTGTGGGCATTCCTTGGCCTGGTGGCCAGATTTCTGGCACTTGTAGCAAGCTCCTGGGAGAGGCGGGCCTGGAGGAACACCTGGCCACTGCGGTTTAGGCATTTGGAAGTTCTTGTGTGTGGAGATGTGGCTGGGGTTTGTCTCACAGTGGAGGCAAGGAATTGCAAATCAGAAATATGTTGCTACTTGACTGCCTCTACTCTATTATTGTACACCTTGAAGGCAAGGTTAATTAAGTCCTGTTGTGGGGTTTGAGGGCTGGAATTTAATTTTTGGAGTTTTATTTAATGTTGGGAGCAGATTTGGTAATAAAATGTATATTGAGAATAAGACGGCCTTTTGACCTTTTAGGGTCTAGGGCTATAAAGCATCTCAGGGTTGCTGCCAAATGAGTCATAAACTGGGCTGGGTTTTTATATTTGATGAAAAAGAGCCTAAACGCTATCTGATTTGGGATAAAGAAAAAGGAGCATTAACCTTGACTATGCCTTTAGCTCCAGCCACCTTTTTAAGAGGAAATTGCTGGGCAGGTGGGAAAGGGCTAGTCACGGAATGAAACTGTAAGCCGGACCAGGTGTGAGGAGGGGTGGTGATAAAAGGATTATAGGGTGGAGGAGCGGAGGCTGAGGAAGAATTGGGACCTAGCTCAGCCTGGCGAGGAGGGGAGAGGTCAGATTGGTCTGTAGAAAAGGAAGATTAGAAAGACTCAGTGACACTTGGGGTTGGGACTGAGGGGACAGGTGGGAGGGAAAGAAGGAAGATTTAGGACAAGTTGCATTGGGAACAGAGACTAGGGAGGGACCGATGTGTAAAAGAATGCCTGGACATCAGGCACCTCAGACTGTTTGCCCATTTTATGACAAGAATTATTTAGATCTTGTAAGATGGAAAAATTGAAAGTGCAATTTTATGGCTATTTGGAACAACTCTTGAGTTTGTATTGGGGTCAAGTGGCATTGCAGAAGAAAATAAGGCATTTAGGTTTTAGGTCAGGTGTGAGCTGAAGAGGTCTTAGGTTTTTAAGAACACAGGCTAAGGGAGAAGAAGGGGGAATGGAGGGCGGAAGCTTGCCCATAGTGAAGGAGGCAAGCCCAGAGAAAAGAGAGAGTAGAGACCCGGAGATAAGGGGTGGGGGCTTCTTGCCCCCCAGAAAAGCAGAGAAGGGGTAAAGACACGGAGAGAAGAGTTGGGGGGTTCATGCCCCCCAGAAAAGCGGTACTTGCCGCTAAGGGTGAAGGACCAAGGCAGGCGTCCCCACGTGGTCAGACACCTCTGAAACATAGGTGAATAATCAGGCAGGCATCCCCGCATGATTAAACACCAAGGGAAGACTGTCCTCCCGAGTCCGTGACCAGCGCCGGAGTTTTGGGTCCACAGACAAAACACGACTCCTTCATCTCTACCAGAAAAGGAAAGGAACTGAAATTAAGAGAAGGGAGAGACTGATTGAAATGCGGCGCCAAGATTGAAAGGAGAAAGAGGTTGAGGGATAGTGAGAGAGGTTGGAGAAGAGAGTAAAAAGAGGCCACTTACTGGATTTAAAATTGATGCGACGTTCCTTGGGCTGGTTGGTCTAAGGACCAGAGATCGTAGGTGGATCTTTCTCATGGAACGAAGAGCAGGAGGACAGGGGATTGATCTCCCAAGGGAGGTCCCCCAATTTGAGTCACGGCACCAAATTTCACTTGCGTCCATGTGAAGAGACCACCAAACAGGCTTTGTGTGAGCAACAAGGCTGTTTATTTCACCTGGGTGCAGGCGGGCTGAGTCCAAAAAGAGAGTCAGCCAAGGGAGATAAGAGTAGGGCCGTTTTATAAGATTTGGGTAGGTAAAGGAAAATTACAGTCAAAGTGGGGTTGTTCTCTGGCGGGCAGGAGTGGGGGTCACAAGGTGCTCAGTAGGGGAGCTTTTGAGCCAGGATGAGCCAGGAGAAGGACTTTCACAAGACAATGTCATCAGTTAAGGCAGGAACAGGCCCTTTTCACTTCTTTTGTGGTGGAATGTCATCAGTTAAGGAACCAGCCATCTGGATGTGTACGTGCAGGTCACAGGGGATATGATGGCTTAGCTTGGGATCAGAGGCCTGACACACTTTATTAGCAGAACCCAAATCATATTCAGGCCTTAGACCTTAGCTACAAGGGAGAGAGGGAGATGGAGTTAGACTTAGAGCCATAAGCTGCCACAGAAAAGGAGAGGGATCGCCTAGATTCTGCACAGCACTTTAACTGGTTCTAAAATAGCTGACCCTGAAGACTACACTTTGAAAAGATCTCAATATTCACTCATTTAAAATAAGGCTAAACCAAAGTTTGAGTTTACTAGTAACAACTGTTTCTTTTTTATATTAGAATTAATAAAGTAACATCTATGGCCAGGTGCAGTGGTTCACGCATATAATCCCAGCACTTTGGGAGGCTGAGACAGGCAGATCACTTGAGGTCAGCAGTTCGAAACCAGCCTGGCCAGCATGGTGAAACCCTGTCTCTACTAAAAATACAAAAATTAGCCGGGTGTGGTGGGGTGTGCCTGTAATCCCAGCTGCTTGGGAGGCTGAAGCAAGAGATTAATTTGAACCGGTGAGGTGGATGTTGCAGTGAGCTGATATCATACCACTGCACTCCAGCCTGGGTGACAGAGTGAGACTCCATCTCAAAAAAAAAAGTAACATCTAAGCTAAGTCTAAATTTCAAAAAATTTAAATGAAAAAAGAGACGTTGTAACCAGAAGCACTATCATGAATAAATAGTTTGGGCCCACTATAAAAATATATGCTATTGTTATTCAATAGAAGTAGTTCTAAATGATACTTGGTGCCCATACTGTAAAGAACTTTGCATTTCCAGACTAAAGAATTTAAATTTCATACCTTTATCTATTGGGGTTGTGCTACCTGGTAAAACAAATAGAATCGAAATATACAACAGCTCAAACAAAATAGTTTATTTCTCATTCTCATAACCATCTAAGATGGAAGTCACTGGTTGGCAGGCAGCTCTCCTCCACATAGTGACTCAGAGACTGTTGCCTCTTATTTTGTAGCGTAATTGTCCTCTAGGGCCCCACCCTTATCCATATACTACCAACCAAGGGGAAAAACACTGTGGAGATTTCACCATTCTTAAAAATCGTGGCTCAAAAATGGCACATATACCTCCTTCACATTCTATTGGCTAGAACTCAGTCACATGACTTTATATAAATACAAGGGATGCTGGGAAATATAGTTTAGCTGTGCCCTCTGGAAAAAATATTGTCATCAAAAATCTGCTACAATTCTGTAGGCACACATCCTCTCATGGGTTCTCCAAGAAACATTAGTATTACCAGTTACTCTACAATAATTAAAACAAAACAAAATGACAACCAGTACCCAGTGAATAAAAGGTTCTGAGAAGTTTTCTAGTAAAGAAACCTTGTAATTGTATTTATACAAAGATTTTATACTTGTTTAACTATTGAAACCCATTTTGAAAGAATGCTTCAGAAAATAATATTATAAGTAAAGAGCAATTAGTGATAATTTCTGAATAGGAGAGTATTGCTGTATGATCAGAGCTGTTCCTTTGAATTATTAAGCTGGATAGTATTTCCGGGGCACATAGAAGAGAATTAGTTTGAGGAAGGCATATCATGAGGGATGACATTTAATCATAAGTGATGACATAATAAAAGTAAAACATTTTATAGCCTGATTTAGGCCGATGACAGAATGGAAATAAGAGAATTTATAAAAAACATTGATACCGAAATAAACAGACCTGACAACTAATTAGATGTAAGGCTACAGAAAAGAGTCACATATGTATCTACTTTAATGTGAACTAAGGATGAGGGAGAAATTATAGATGTCTCCAAGGTTTTATTTTCAAGGAACTAGAAACATGGTAATCAAAAAGAGTTGTTGTGGCAATTATTAACAGAAATAAATCAGAGAAATATAGGTAACAGTTGGTTTTGTTGTGAGGCATTAAAAAGCCTTAAATTAGTGTAACTCTTGGAAATTTGAAGTTGCCAAAGATAAAGTACGCAACAAGAAATAGAGTTAAAGCCTAGTTATTAAGGGTTACTGCATTTAGATGGGAAGAAAAAAAATGACAAAAAAAAAAAAAGGGAGACACAATATCTAATACTATGTGTCGAAACCAAGGGAGGAAGAATTTGCAACAAGTTAGTAGTCACCTACCACAAATAGCATAGAGGTAACCAGTATTACTACATCACCAAGGGTGTGATACAAATAAGGTCACATTCCATTTAACACTCAAATGCTCCAGGCAAAATTAGCAGGACAAGCAATTTTCTTTAGAACTCTTTTCTTCACTTCAAAGACTAAAAGAACCCTGGGTCAATACTCAAACAAAAATTACAGGCCAGCTTTTTAAAATACCAGGTGAAATGAAAATTAGAAATCCATCTCAGTACCCTGGGCACTCCAGTTTTAGGTTACCGTTCTTCTTTTGCTGAAATAGAATGCTGCCACCGAAAACAAACTTTAACCAATATTGCAATGATCACTTTGCTGGTGCAGGTCTCCACATAGGCCACGATTTTTCTCTGAGCTAGAAAATGATTTTGCATTGCAATGATCACTTTGCTGGTGCAGGTCTCCACATAGGCCACGATTTTTCTCTGAGCTAGAAAATGATTTCTTCACACTCTAATGCCAAATTATATTTTTGAAAATACATCATAATATATCAGCTAAAATTCACACAGAAGCAGACTAAGGAAAAGACTAAAACCTTACACCCTAAAATGTGAAAATTAGTAACTCAGAAAAGAAAGGGAAGAATCTGATATAATATTTCTGGGCTGTTAATGCTGAAACTATCATTTTGGAATTAGTGTTCAGACAAGGAGTTGATGTAATAAAATGCTAAGACTTCTCAATAACATCCTTAAATTGGAGAGTGGTGGACTGAAGAATGCATTAATAGTCCATAGCACATAAAGGAAAGCAAAACAAAAACACTGAACTTTTGAATCTAAAAGTCCTACTTGGCCAGGACAGGATCTCACCAGAAATAGAAAGATCAATCAGGGGTGGCTTGCTCTTTTCCAAGGTTTTATGTGATCTGACAGAATAGGCAAATTTAAGATTCCACATAATTGATTTGGCCTTGGTACAGGACTTTTATTAGGATCTCAGAGCACAGAACAGCTCCTGGATTTTCCAGAAGAGACTCAGTGCTCTTAACTAGAAAAAGTATATAGACATTAACACCTAACCTACTCTCTGTATCTCTGAAGGGAAGGTAAAATCCTAAATGAGGCAGATAAACATAAAACAGAATTTAAGCAAGGATATGGCCTTGAAAGTATCCAAACATGCTAAAGAAAAGGCAGAAAAATATCACCTGAATATTGAGGTGTTGAAAGTGCAAAGAAGGAAATGTAATCAACATGAAACTAGGTTATATGAAGATCCATATAAATGTATATTAATGTTAGTAATGTGGTTAATAGATTCCTCAACTTTTAGAATTTACCTAAATGCAATTATTGAACAGTTAATTATCTTACAGAACACAGTATAGATGTTACCAATGTGGTATATTGCCCATATTAGCAAGAAGAAAAATGGGAAGAGACATGGAGGAAGCAGAAGGTCTCTAAAACCTCAAAAACAAGAAATACAAAAACAAAACCAAGATGTAAAGTCAAAAGTTGATGGGAAAAGAAATAGAAGCATGAACATATTATTTAAATTTTCAAATGTAACATATTGTTAAAAAACTGATATATCTATCAAATTTGAGAAGGAGGAGAGGAGGTAAAGATGTAAGTGGATCAAACTTGACATACTTTAGTAGGGAATTACTGTATTGTATATTGTTAATAAAGTATGGGAAAGAGGCATAAGAATTCTATTGAGAGCTCAGGCAGGAACTAGGAAAAGAACTGAAATAAAAATTGTTTTAAAGTGATGCCTCTGAAATACAGTGCTGATGTGGGAAAAAATAAAATGCAAGCCAATTGATTTCTATTTTAACCATTTAATCAGATTTCATCATTTACACATTTTATCATGATAATTTTGAAAGCCAATATATCCACTTGTTGACCAGGTATTAATTGTCTGCCAAGGAATTTAAGGTAGGCAAAAAATTTCAGCAAACTTTTCCCTGAGCAATAGGCACAGTAATAATGCTAATACTAATACTAATATTAAAACAGGAACTCCTTAAGTTCCTCTTTGAATAACAAACAATCTGATAAAAAGGGAGTTTCTGCTCCACTTTTATAGGAAGAGATCTAGGAGACTTGTATAGCTGGGTTTTTTTGTTGTTTGTTTCTGGGTTTTTTTGTTTTTTGTGTGTGTTTTTTTTCTTTTTCTTTTTCTTTTTTTTTTTTTTTTTGAGACATAGTCTCATTAAAGGAATAAGCTTGGGAGAAAATACTATTGAATTTCAGTATTTTGTGGGCACAGATAACTTTTGTGTTTAAGTAGAGTGTTTGTACTAGAAGGTAGACTGAAAGAATTTATGGAATAAGTGAAACATAAAAAATTGTTACAATATAGAGTTTGTTTACAAGAATAAGGACGGAATAAATGTATAATGGAATATGCTTATTCAGCTACTCAGGCATGTCATTGTACCCTCAATCCTACTCTGCTCTTTATTCCTCAAATCTTCCTTTCACACAACCTTTACTCCCAACTTCATTTACTTTCATTTACTCATCCTGCATGACCCATTTTAAATGTCACTTCTATTCAGAAGTTTTCTTGAACTAATGGATATGATCGCATTGCATATGCATATGTGTACTATATGTTTCCTCTCTTAGAGGAATAATCAGACTTGAGATTAATTATTTACTTAATTGTCTGTCTCCTATGGTTTATTCAAAAATCTTTCAAGGAAGAGCCCATGTCTTCTCTGCTCTCCACTGCATTTCCAGTGCACAGAGAATGTCTGACACAGTCAATACTTACTAGAGAATAAATTTTTTAATAAATAAATGAGTAAATGAATGTATGACTGTATTATTGAGAACTCTGTTTGTTCATCATTGTTTGTTTATCTGTTTGAGGGGAGGGAAGGAAGGTATTGAAGATGGTATTTCAGGATAATCATTTTTATTTATTATTTTTTAGTGAAACAGTCAGTCAAGGGAGAGAATAGAGATGCAACTAATAACTATTTAGTAGAGTAATGCCTTCAAGAAATGCTTCTCAAACCTTAAGTGCATACAAATGGCTCGAATAACCTGTTAAAAACACAGATCAGATTTTGGGAGTTCTATATGGTGCAGGCAACTCTACATTTTTTAAAAGCTCCCAGGTGATACAGATGCTGTGAACCAAATTCTAGGTAACATTGTGTTCAAAACAGTAGGGAAAGGTGAGTCTAATTCCAAACAACAATAAGTGTGTTTACTCTGGCAAGGAAGAGAATTCCAATTTCCATAGATGGGTATATAGACAGATGAAGACAGAGAAACCTAAAGGCAAAAAAGAAGACAAACAAAAGTACTCTCATTGAAAATCCTCTCTTCCCCCAATAACTAGATGGCATATTACTTAAGTATTAAAAATTTGAGAGTGGACTGGGCACAGTGGCTCACACCTGTTATCCCAGCACTTTGAGAGGCCAAGGCAAGTGGATTACTTGAGGTCAGGAATTGGAGACCAGCTTGGCCAACATGGCAAAACCCCATCTCTACCAAAAGTACAAAAAATTAGCCAGGTGTTGTGGGTGCCTATAATCCCAGCTACTTGGGAGGCTGAGGCAGGAGAATCCCTTGAACCTGGGAGGCGGAGGTTGCAGTGAGCCGAGATTGTGCCACTGCAGTCAGCGACAGAGAAAGACTCCGTTTCAAAAAAAAAAAAAAAAGTGAAAGAGTGACCTGGGCTTGCACAAATAGGAAAATGTTTTCAATCAGGTGATATGGGAAAGGTCATAGGACAGCAGTTCTTAACTTTTACCACTAAAATTACCAGGGGAGTTTTTAAAAGTTCAATGCTCAGACCACACACCAGGCCAACTAACCAGAATTCCTTCGGGTCTTTCAGCATCAATATATTTTAGAGCTTCTTAGGTGAATCCACTGGACATCCAAGGATGAGAACTGTACCCATAACAATTTGACAACAGCTAACAATTTGAAGCCAGTGGGAGCTGTAGTTCTCCTAGAACCTCACTACTGGGAGGTATGCTAACATCACAGTAAGACTCAGGCTGAATTATTACATGTTTAGAAGGTTCAAAAATAGTTAAAGTCATGTTAATGTAAACTAGATGAAGTCTTAGCTATTTAGCCTTTTAGGCAGTCCAACTGTTCTTGGTAGGCCAACTCAAGTTCTTGACTTCACCACACAGAAGAATTTGAGAGCAAGCCCAAAGTAAGAGTAGGCAAGGTTTATTGCAAAGTGAAAGTACACTCTGAGAGGCAGAGTGGGCTGCTCAGAGGGAGAGACAGCAGCTAGTTCCTTAAGAGGAATTCCTTTTATAGCCATTGTTTTATGGGAGTTGTTTATACATATTCATTCATAAAATACTAGTGAAGTCAAGTTATGCAAAGGTGGACCTGTGATTGGTGGGGGGCTTAGCATCTGTATATCCCAATACACATCTCATGCATCATTAGCTTATAAAATCTCACCTAGGGGTGTGTTTTCTACTATCAAAATGAGGAAAAGTTCACTGTAAGCTAAACCTTGAGCATAGCTGCATGTGTGGACAAAGTCCTAGCTTCCCCTCACCTCCAGGCAGGAACCTGTGGTTTCTTGGGCTTTGGGTGTTGATTGGCTGGGGAATGGGGAATCTACATCAGGAATAAGAGGCTTTTGTTCTCTTTCTGGGGCTGTACTAGGTATCAGGAACTTGTAACCATCTGGCGGTCCTGTACGATTGCTTGTCTTGCAGAAAAGTTGCTGAAGCAGGTGGATACAAGAGAAAGGAGCCTGCTGTGAAAGGGGCTTTACAAGAGGACAAGTTAGGATGACCTAACTTTATAGTTGGATCAAGAGACAAAATCTTCTAGCAAGTGAAAGGGACAAGTCTTAATGGGTCACTGGAACTAGTGTGCTTGCTGAGCTCCTCAGATTTTTAGATCTCATTAATGATAACTGTACTTTTTATTTTTAACCAATCATGTATCTTGTACAACTCTCATTTAGATAATGAAAATTTATTTTTACCATTCCTTATGTTAATTAACAAATTCTGTAGTGTAGATTAAGATAACACTGACTGAATGGCTTGCTATACTTGTGGCTGAAGTGTGAGCCTTTGATTAAAGTCTTTCAAATGCTAATTAAACACCCTTGAATTGTAAACAACTCATTCTGTTACTTAAAATTTAAACACCTCCTAAAGTGTTGATTGAAGTCAATCGCAGCAAATATCATTGTTGAGTGCTCAATGATTGAGGGCCAGAGTTGCATGATTTAGGACAGTATCTTACAAAGCAGAATCGGATTGAATCCCACACAATTCCAAATGATCTACCCGATAGACAATTCTAGTAAGAGATTATCTTATTTATACATATCTGAACCCAGGCTTCATCCCTGCCTTACATAAAAATATAAAGTGTTTCTGCATTGTGTTTTTGAACTGTTAATTTTTCAATATTGCAAGTAACATGTGAGTCAAGGGACAATACTTTGTATTGTTCAAATATTTATCAAGAATTGCTTGTAATTTCAGAAAACAATGTCACCAATAGCAATGTTATTTTTACTAATTGACACCAATAGCAATGTTATTTGTACTAATGGAATCATTAATACAGCATCCCTGTATCAGTGTGCATTTGAGACTGTCGCCATCATGGTAATATTAAACATCGGTGAAACATTTAGCTATTTCATTGTGCTTTCTAGCACAAGTCGTACATGACCTTTTTTCAAAAAAAAATGCACTTAGCTGTATTATAACTTTTCATTTATCTCTTTTTTATGTCACAGCTATGTTTCATTCTATGTTGCAGTAATTCAATTTTTTAAAAAATTCTTTGTGTAAGTAGGTCATACATTTATGAATTCTTTTTCATGATAGTAAAGGGAGAGTTAAAAATATTGTGCTGTTGGTCCATACTGAGCTATTTTAAGGTAAATATAGATAATATAAAAGTTTTAAACAAAGCCACTGGATAGAGGTGTGCACACTGTGAGAACTCGATAAAAAAAAATAGAGAGCATCCTTTCAAAGTGGAACTAATTACATTGTTTTGTGATGTTTTTCATCAATGCTCATTACTTGCTCCGTAAGCATATGACAGAAAAATAAAAGATGAGAATCATTTTGAATAAGTTCCCAAACTTATCTAACAAGTTTAAGAAGTATGTTAGAAATAATAGATGTGTAGGTAAGTATGGAGAGAATGAATTTAAAAATTTGTCCTCTGAGAAAGCAACACCAAAGTTAAGCAGGCAAGAAAGATTTCATTCAACGCTATTGCAATAAAATAGAGAGAGACCAGAATAGAGTACAGAAGCCTTCTCCCCACCTTATCCACAGAGGATAGGTTCCAAGACCCACAGTGGATGCTGAAACCTCAGACAGGATCAAGCCCTTTAGGTAAATACAGTCATGTATTGCTTAATGAGGAGGATATACTCTGAGAAATGTGTCAATAGGCAATTTTGTTGTAGGAACATCATAGAGAGTACTTACATAAACCTAGATGGAATAGCCAACTACCACTCAGCCTATATGGTATAGTCCATTGCTTCTAGGCTACAAATCTGTATAACATGTTAATACTGTAGGCAACTGTTAACACGATGGTATTTGTGTACCTAAACATAGGAAAGGTAATGTGTTGCGCTACAGCATTACACTAGGCAATAGGAATTTTTCAGCTCCATAATAATTTTTTTTAAGAGACAGGTCTTACTCTGTCACTCAGGCTAAAGTGCAGTGGTGTGATCATAGCTCACTGTAACCTGGAACTCCTAGGCTCTCCCACCTCACCATCCCAAATAGCTGGGGCCACAGGCATGCGCTACCATGCCCAGCTAATTTTTAATTTTTTTTTTGGTAGAAACAGGGTTTCACTATGTTTCCCAGGCTGGTCTCAAACTGCTGGCCTCAAGCGACCTTCCCACCTTGGTCTCCAAACTGTTGGGATTACAGGTGTGAGCTATCTCACCAGGCCTCCATTACAATCTTATGGGACCACCATTGTGCATGTGCATTTTGCATTTTCATTAACTAAAACTTCATTCTGTGGTACATGACCACTGTTTTCCCTTATACATACATACCAATAATAAAATTTAATTTATAAATTGGGCACTGTAAGAGATTAACATCAATAGCTAATAATTATACAACAATTATAACAATATGCCAGCATCACCACTCTTGTGCTTTGGGGCCATTATTAAGTAAAATAGGGTTATCTCAACACAAGCATTGGGGTACCTCAACAGTCGATCAGATAACTGAGATGGTTTCTAGGGGCCTAATGGGTGAGTAGCACATACAAGGTGCATATACCGGACAAAGGAATGATTCACATGGTGGGTGGGATGAAGCTGGGTGACACTGTTACAAGTGGGTTTTGTTCTTAGAGCTCCCAAGATGGTGGTGGGCAGCTCCCAAGATGGCGGTGGCCACGCCCAAGATGGCAGCAAGCCTTTTCTTCTCTAACATGGGGTTCTTGGCCTCATAGATTCCAAGGAATGGAACCTTGGGCCATGCGGTGAGTGTTATAGCTCTGTTAGAAGCTGTGGGTCACGGAAGAGAACCCAGGAACCCAGCGACTAGTGTTCAGCTTGATTAGGATGAACCCAGGCACTTAGCCAAGCAGGAACAATGGCGAGCCTCTAGCCCAAACCACAGCGGCAATGGGCGCCTCGCTGCATCAGAAATGCAGCGGACCCCCTGCCAGATCCTGAGGCGTGGAAGTTAATGGTGGTCTGGGACTACGGCAATCAGCAGTGGTGGACAGCAAGCGAAAGCTGAGCTTGAGCCGGAACAAACACGGACCAGAAGAGTGTGCAGTTGCAAGATTTAATAGAGTGAAAACAGAGCTCCCATACAATGGGAGGGGACCCAAAGAGGGTTGCCCCCTCCGGGCTCGAATGCCTGGGGTTTATATCCCAATCATGGTTCCTCCCCCTGTGCTCTCAGATGATAGATGATTTGACTATTTCTTTAGCTCCTGTTTTTAACCTAATTGGTGTTTTAGTGAGCCCTCTTTATTACCTGCCACAAGCCCCGTGTTTAAAGGTGGGTGTGGTCACCTTCCCCAGCTAGGCTTAGGAATTCTTAGTCGGCCTGGGAAATCCAGCTAGTCTTGTCTCTCAACACGAGTTTTATCATACCACCCAGAACACTATGTAATTTAAAACTTACAAATTCTTTATTTCTGGAATTTTCATTTAATATTTTTGAACTGCTGTTGACTGTGCGTGGGTAACTGAAACTACGGAAAGTCAAACTAGGGATAAAGGATACCTATGGTATGAACTCAACTGCATTGAAACAGAGGGCAGGAGAGTTTTTGAAAAGCCAGGGATGAAGATCATAGGCAATTTGTGTTGCCAACTGATCTTACCCAAAAGAAAACTTTCTCATATTTTCATAAAAAGAGGTAATTTTATAACTTTGAGCAAGGCAGTCACCCACCCAAGTTGGGCCACTACCCTCCCATAGAAAGTAGGAGATGGGGTGCTATCTCTCTTAATGTTTACATTTTAAAGACATGGCAAACAGATCCTTCAGAAATTTGTGAGTTGTAAAACTGACGAGAGGCTTTTAAAAGGATTTACTTCTCAAAGAGGCAGAGAAAAAATTTACAATTACAGGTTTTCTAAATAAAATGCTCTAAGGAAAGGGAGGTAGGACCTAGAGTCAGAAGGAAGGCTGCCTAAAGTTTAGTCAGGCAGAGGGAAACTACAAGGTCACCTGTAAATTAACCACCCTGGAAACCATAAACTTATTCCAATCTTCTGCAATATCTTATTCTCAGCCCAAAGGTATTGAGAATTCTTTTTTGGATGAGGACAAAACTGTGTTTTGAATCATTGATCCATTTTTTGTTCTTAATCTTGTATTTATTAAAATTTAGAAAAAATAAAATAAAATAAAACAGAAGATAAGACAAAGCGTTTCCCATATAAGTTTCATCGACTGTGAAGAAAACACAATGACTAATGAAAATGCATGCATGGATAAGTTTGGATATGTCTGTTAAAAATTGTTATTGTACTATATGTATATGTTAACATACAGGATAAATGTCACATTTTATTGATATGTAAGTATTGTCCTAAGTGCTACAATTTTATCATAATTTGCCATTATCATAAAGAATATAAATAATCATTTAAATGACTGAGCAATAAAATTAATTTTCCATTATAAAATTTATATTCAACAGGCAGCACGAACATTTTATATACTCCCTTGAGCTAATATATTTCTGCTATGCTTTCATTTAAAGTAGATTTTCATTTATACAATACTCTATTGCTAAAGCACTGAGGGCTTACTTCAGAAATATGCATTTCATCTTTTAAGTACATAATATATTAAAAAGCTCCCATTATTATCTCTACTTGAGAATATCTGTTTATACAAGACTTGAAATTGAACAAAATGATTTTTTATGAAACCATTAAGCAAAGATTCATTTATCCCTAAGGATATAAATAACTGTATCTGTGTAGATCTGGCTTTATAATAGATTTAATATTTCTAAATTTGCAAATAAGTTCTATTAGAGTTTTCCCCAAGCATATCACCAGACACTAATAATAAATATTTGAAAAAGACACTGCTATTTTTTTCTCTGTGCCTTTCTTATTACTTATGTGTATCATCTACCCTTCATATTTTCCCATAAGTGATTGGTTTAAACACCATTCTTACACTATAGCATTTGTGACACAGAGTGCAGTTTATGAATAAAGGAACAAAAATGTGTTTTCCCTTTCAAATTTTTTTGCTAATCTTTCCTTCTTAGTCTTTTGAGTCAACATCATTCTATAGGTTGCAATAATCTTTAACGAATCACAATGTATAAATTTAAAAATTGTAATGCATATAAATAAGTTGATATTATTTATGTCATATAAGAATCTGTTGTTATGAAAAGCAAGATCACCTTGTGCATTTGATCATTCTTAAAAATTCAATTTATTCATTCTGAAACTTTCAGAAATAATAAAACAAAAAAAAATTGTTTGAAGTGAAGCAAATCACCTGTTCTTGAAGTGGAGGTCTGAGCAAACATGAGAGAATAAGAGTGACTTCAGCAACTCTGAGGCAACCTGTGCAGTGGCAAAAGCAATAGATTTAGAGGCAGGAAGATATGGATAGGAATTTCAGCTATATCATTTTTTGGCACATATTGGAAACAAAGAATAACCTATTCTCTTTCTTGCCTATATTAAAATATCTAAATATGATTATTAAATTGCTCTTTGTATTTCTCTTAGTATTATATCAGAAATTTTCATGGTGTAACCTTATTTATTGTTTTGCAGTCATTTTATTATTTACATCTGTCAATTTTTCATTTCTTAATGTTCCCTTTCAACTTTGTAGTTCACATCAGAAAGAGAGCAATGTGCAAAAAACTTTTAAATCAGAAATGAATGATCTCACAGATCACCTTTAAAAATATAGTAGCAACTACATGGTTCTGATGTTTCCCTTGATCCAAATCTATTTTCTCCATTAAATGTCCAAAGATTCTAACTATGTAATAGCAGACAGCTTTCTGTGGCTTTACTTCTATTTTTTTTTATTTTCCAATTTTTCTATATGTAATTATATCAAGTCAGTAGCTTCATTGTGTTTAATCAGATGACACCAACCTGGGCATAATAATAGAATTATAATAACATTTTTAAACAAACAAAGATGATTTCTCTTGCTTTGATTCTCTCATTTCTGCAGGAATGCCAGCTCCCCCAAATTCCACCCTCACAGTATTTTTTTTTTTTAATCTTTAGGACAGTGTCTCCTACCTACTCACCAAATATTTATCAGAGTTATCACCTTCTGTGTCTGTGGTTTTTCACATTCCTGCTCTATTTCTATGTGGTATCTACTGCCAAATCATCAAGACCTGCACCAAAGGCAGCACCACTCATGCTAAAAGTGCCAAGACCCAGTGCCTGTTTTCTATTCTAAAAGTAAACTGGTCTGAATAGACACTATGTGCTGCACGTGTACTACAAAAATTGCTCTCATTTATGAAAGCCACAAGTAGTGCTTTCATTGTCTCATGTAAAATTTAAAGTAACTGCCACTGAAGCTTTTCTTTTGATTTCATTGCAGCTTTCTCTTTCTGGAGTTTAAACATAAGTTCAGAGATGTGGGGCACAGGATAATCTAATGAGAGCCAACAACTTTACAGAAGAAGCAATATGTCTTTTTCCAATACAGATGCCGTGTTTTTAAATCAATTTACTCTTATTTTAGGTTACTTTTCCCCCGAGGAATGTATTTATCCTTGAGTATACAGATATCCAAGGAGATTAATTTTTCCTATGTGACTTCGCCTCTCACAGCCCCTTCCATAAGAGGTTAGACAAAGAGACAGGTCCAAGTTCTATTCTGAGCTGCTTTAGGACATGTACAGCACCCTTCAATAAAAGGACAAAGTAAACCCCATATAGCAGTTTATTGTCGGTTGGTTGGTTTTGTTTTTCCCCCAGGTAGATATAGCAGCAGTCAGCAGGGAAAGAAAATAATATCTACTTTTTGATTCCTGGGAATTCTCCATCTGCGATGGACTAGAGGCAAGATCAGATCACCTCTAGTGCACTACAGATAGAAAGGATTAAAGAGCTCCATTCTCAAGGAGGTAAGGGACATCTCTCCTGAGGTGATAGTAAATTAAACCTAGTAAATTAAACAAATTAACCTCAAAATTGCAAAGAAAAAACTGAGTTTATACCGGTGTATTTTATTTCATATTCTAATTATTACTATAGCTACGATAAATTCTATACTTATGTAATTACCATTTTCATGATTTTCATATTTAAAGATATGAACATGAAGTCTAAAATTACCCCAAAATAATGAAAGATCAATTGGATTAGTGGGTTACTAAAATTATTTTAATTTAATAATATGCAAAAACCTTTGCTTCATGGGTAAAGACACCATGGATCCAATCAAACTACTTATCTAGAATTAATATGTAACATTTTTGTCTAGTAGATGAGGGCTATAATGTGGCCATACATTATCAAAACTACCCTACCAATGCTAAAGGAATAAATTAACCTAATGGATGATTTTGTGGAAGGATGACTTACTTTGGGGTGAGTATATTCTACTTTGGCTATCTCATTTCACCTTTTTAAAGCAACTATTCCTGAAAGGAAATAAAATAAAACTTTTAATTTGTATACATACTGACATATACCTAAAATAGCCCACTAGAAACCATCTCTGATGGTTTTACCTTTCCCGTCTTTGATCAATATCCTGGAGAGAACCTACAGCAGCTATCTAGTCACCTGTGGGTATTGCAACTGTCCTTTGTCAGGTATTAAAAACTATAGTCCAGTTTACTATTAGTTAATATATCTGGCTTCTTCTGTTGCAGTACACTTTCTTAGGATCTTTGAAGCATCTCCTTGTGTCAATTAGTTGTTGTCGTATTATAGGACAGCCTAAAACTCAATGGTTTAAAACAGCAACCAATTATGATCTCTTAGAAGTCTGTGGTTTGACTGGTATAGTTGACTAATCTAGACTGGTTTACCTAGGAGTGGCTCAGCTCCACCTCTCTTTCATCCTCATCCTGTCTCTGGGATGAGTGGGCTTTCTGAGTCACATTCTTCTCTTGATAACAGAAAAGGCATAAGGGAGGATGGGTTAAAGGGAGTGTACAAGCATATTTAAAATCTATGTTGTAGCACATCTACTGCCATTTCAAAGGTCAAAGCAAATCGCATGGGTAAGCCCAACATCAATGGAGAACATATTCCTTCCTTGAAAGTGAGGACAAGAAAGTGTGAATATTTCTGGATAATAATTTAATCTACCACACTCTCTTTAATTCCTATATCCTGTCCTAACACCCCCAACCACCACCCCTCCATAACACTATTCCTTGAACTAGTGATGAAAACACTGGATCTTACTACTTTTTCCTTCGTCTTTTTGTGAAGAAGTGTCACACTCTCAAGGCAGTCCTTTCAGAATGATTCAAACCTGTTACCTTCTATAGGGAAACTCAGCATCTTTGGGCCACCAAACTTTAAGGGTTGTGGTCATTTCTACAATAACCCTGTTTCTTTGCCTCACACTAAAATGTGCTTCTAGGGATTATTGTGTCATTAGGATTTCCAGGTAACATGTGGTCATCAATTTCTGTATCTTTTCCAAACCCCAGGGCATGTGGATCAAGATACATTAACATAGTCTCACCATGTTCCCACCTGGGAACCCCGGGCTCTTTTATGTAGCTTGATCACTGAGGTAGAGAAGAAAAAGCCCAAGTATCACAACTTACCCTAAAGGTTTAAATATCCTTAGTTTCTACTATCCCGATGGTCATCAAGCAGCAATGTACCATCTTCAGAGCTCCATTGCCCTTATGTGCTGTATTGTGAGTTTTCAATTTAGGGTGTCAAGCTATGGTTGAATAAATAAAAATGGGAAAGTTTCCATGTTCATGATTATGCTAGTATTTTCTCCTTTGACCCATCATCCAGTACTGGTTATATAGGTAGAAGCCTACTTGTAACTTAAACAGTTCATAGAATGCCTCAGTGCCTAAGCATATTTTTCCTATCTGGATGCTGTAATAAATAAAACTACACTATTAAACATGATTTCTTTAGGTCAGCATCTTATCTGTAGGAAGCCCACATTTTGGACTTACGTACTTTGGGAAGACTACTGGACATTGATTAGGAGTATAGATAAAGTAGGAGTAGATGTGTTGTGAAAGGAAATCAGGGATCAGAAAAAGACTTCCCTTTTTTGTTTAAAGCTACTCCCAATTAATAGAATTGTTCATATTGTCAGTACTGCTATATTGGTGCATAGATTCTTAAAATTAGACACTTTTAAATGTGAACATATTTGCAAAAAACGAGATGAAAATCCTTGTGTTTAGCTTTTCCCCTAAGAAACTATGATACTCGGAGCAAAGTTTAGTACCCTCATTGTTTTATTTATGCTTGTTTTACATCTATAGGTATTATAAGCTGGAAATTACAGAGGGCATGCAAAATTGCTTTTAAACTACAAAGTACTATGTGATGAATTGATTATATCACTGTAATTATTTCTGATGTATATATTTAATCAAAGTGTATATTTCTAACTTCAAAGGTTAAACAATTATAAGGCATTTTGGAATGTAGTACTTTGAACTTATTACTAATAAAGTACTATTAAGTGGATAATATATTGTAACTTCCATTATTTTATACCTATTTTGAATATTAATTTCATATAAGGGACCTTTAGGACATGTTTTAGGTCTTATGAGAATAATGTAATAATTTCTAAGTCACTCTGAGAATCTTGGAAACATGATGACAAAATTATTCTTTTTTTTATTGAAAAATATTATACTTGGAGGTTTTGGGGGTATAATTCCTTGTTAAAGATCCCCAAACATTACATATGAAATCTCCAAACATTACATATTTATAATATCCAAAGTATTATTACATATGTTTTAGTCAATATATTTACAGTAAACCCTTTTATGAGGATCACATGTTAAAAGAATAATTATAATGCTGAATTTGACAAGAAGAGTAAGTTTCTTTTTACCTCCTTCAGTAACAGCTCAGAGAATATCAGAACAAAACTGTTGGCCTTTATGTTTATTTCAAATTATTCTGATATCATTTTTTAAATAATATTAATATGTACATGTATAGAAGACCTAAATATAGTATATTTGTAATTTTGTAGTATATGCATGAATATAATAAATTTTATAATGTACTATTTTAGTTTCATAGGGCTGACAAAGTCTATACACTGGGTGTTTTAAAACAATAGAACTTCATTATCTCACAGTCCTGGAGACTAAAAGTCAAAAATCAAGGAGTAGACAAAGCCATTCCCACTCTGAAACCTGTAGAGAATCTTTCCTTGCCTCCTTGTAGCTGCTGGTGGTTTGCTGGTAATTTTTTGTGCTTCTTGGCTTGCAGATGCATTCCCTCAATCTTATCGTCACATCATGTTCTTCCTGCCTTCAAAGCGTCTTTCCTGTGTGTATCTGTCTCTGTATCCAGATTTCTCCTTTCTATAAAGACATTAGTCATATTGAATTAGGGCTTATTCTAATGACTTCATTTTAACTTGATTAGCTCTGTAGAGTCTTTGTAAAGACTCTACTTCCAAATGTTATGAACTACTTGGGATAGGACTTCATTATATTGTTTTTTGTTTTTGTTTTTGTAGGGAGAGCATAATTCAACCAATAACATGCACATTAGTCTTCTTCAAATTATACATGACAAAAAAATGGTAACAAAGGTGGTAAATCTGTCTATAGATGTGCATTACAAAATTAAATGCTCATTGATATGATTTGGCTGCATCCCCACCCAAATCTCATCTTGAATTATAGCTCTCATAATTCCCATGTGTCATGGAATGGATCTGGTAGTAGATAATTGAATCATAGGAGTGGGTCTTTCTTGTGCTGTTCTCGTGATAGTGAATAAGTCTCATGAGATCTGATGATTTTATAAAGGGGAGTTCCCCTGCACAAGCTCTCTCTTACCTGCTGTGATCTAAGACATGGCTTTGCTCCTCCCTTGCCTTCTGCCATGATTGTGAGGCCACCCCAGCCACGTGAAACTCTGGGTCCCTTAAACCTCCTTTTCTTTATAAATTACCCAGTCTCGGGTATGTCTTTTTCGCAGAGTGAGAACAGACTAATACACTAATGAATATGTTTATAATTCATGATTTCTCATAAGGAATTTGTTATATTAACACAGTCATGATTTATTTGAAAACTATGACTCATCTTGAAGAAAATAACCACAGATGTACAAGACAATTCATACAATGAGTAAATTTGAATTGCTAGATAATATACAAAGCTTACACACCAAAGTAAAAATGATAGTCTTGCACATTTACCTTTCATATTTAGTTATTTAATTCATTTGGAATTTTCTAGTACTTACAGTTTCAATTTCTCTTTTCTTTATATACCAAAGTGGCTTCCCCAACACCATCTATTAAATAATCCATCTTTCTACTGCTTGTTTGTGATGTTATGTATATCATACACCAAGTTCCTAAATATGCATGCTTCTGTTCTGATTTCTTTATTATATTCCATCATGATATATTGTTATATTACAGTCTCAGGACTATTGTTAATGTTACATGACTTTTATTGATGTTATTATTATTATGGTTTGGTAGACTGTTTTAACATCTTCTCACTCTATTCCCCTTTCTCTTCTTTTTAAAAGGTGTCTTTCGTGGTTATATCATGTTTCAACTTGGTTAGGCTGAACTGTTTCCCAAAATTTGCTTCCCTGTATTTTTCCAGTAAGGTTGGGCCACAAGAGAAATTCTTGTTTAAGATTTGGTGGGTGGAACTGAAAGGGCTTCCATTGTACAGTTTATGCTTAATATAGCTTACCTGCTGACTCACCTCATTGTTGTGGGGCAGCCATGCAACTGATTCACCTTCCCCTCTATCCTCCTGCTTCTGCATGTATTAGGAATGATGTGTGTTTTTAGCTCCATGACAAAAGGCATGAGCTTCCCCTGCAGGCTATCCATACAACCCAAGTCAAGGGCAAGAAGAGCTGACACAGGCTTCAGACCATCTTCATGGATCCAGCTTATGTTGTGGGTTGCAGTTTATCCTTGTTCTCCGTTACTTTATTCATCTTCCCATCCTGACAGCATATCCTGTGGAATTCAAGACCCACCACTTAGAAAAACTACCTAAATAGGGCCTACAATTGCTTAAGGTCAGCTCACTCTAACAAATATATTCACCCTAGGCCCTGGCAGCAATCTAAGTCCTGTCTCTATGAATTTGCCTGTTCTATATAGTTCATATAGATGGAGTCATATAATATATGGCATTTTGTTATTGATTCTTTGACTTTATATTGTGTTTTCAAGGTTTATTCATGCTATATATTGGTACTTCATTCTTTTTTTATTGCTGAATAGCCTTCCATTGTATGGATATGATACATTTTGTTCAGCCATCCATTCATCAATTTATTGATTTCCAACACAATTTATTGAAAAGGCTGTTTTCTCTCATAGAATGAAAATGAAATGATCACAAATGTGAGGGTTGCTTTCTTGATTTAAAATTTTATTGTACTGATCTACATGCTTATTTTTATGCCATTACTACATTGTCTTAATTACTGTCACTTTGTAGGAAGATTTGAAATTAGGTGTGGGAATCCTCTAATTTTGTTATCCTTTCTCAAAGTTGCTTTGTCTATGAAGAGTTTCTTGCAGTTGGATGCTGTGGATCACTCCTGTAATCCCAGCACTTTGGGAGGCCAAGGCAAGTGGATCACCTGAGGTCAGGAGTTCAAGACCAGCCTGGCCAACATGGTGAAACCCCGTCTCTACTAAAAATGCAAAAATTAGCTAGGCATGGTGGTGGGTGCCTGTAATCCCAGCTGCTCAAGAGGCTGAGGCAGGAGAATTGCTTGAACCTAGGAGACGGAGGTTGCAGTGAGCTGAGATTACACCACTGTACTCCAGCCTGGGTGACAGAGCGAGACTCCAACTCTAAAAAAAAAAAAGAAAAGAGTCTCTTGCCTGTTTTTATTTTTTGAATTTTAAGGTCAGTTTGTCAATATCTGGAAAAAAACCAGCTTGGATATAGATACAGATTAAATATGGATAGCACTGAACTATATATAAGTTTAGAGAGTATTGATGTCTTAAACAATATTGTCTTCTATTCATTTATTTAAGTTATATTTTATAGTTTTCAGTATAAAAGTCTTGCACTTCTTATTTATTTATTTATTTATTTATTTACTGGGACAGGATCTCACTCTTTCACCCAGGCTGGAGTACAGTGGCATGATCATGGCTCACTATGGTCTCCATTTCTGGGACTCCACTAATTCTTCTGTCTTAGCTTCTCAAGTTGCTGGGACAACAGGTGCTCTCCATAATGCTGGGCTAATTAAAAAAAAATTTTTTTTGTAGAGATGGGGTCTCATCATGCTACCCAGGTTGGTCTCAAATTCCTGGGCTCAAGTGATCCTTCCATGTTGGACTCCCAAAGTGCTGGGATTACCTGCATGAGCCACTGTGCCTGGTCTATTGAACTTTTCTAAAAAAAAATTATAAATATTTTATTTATTGATGATACTATAAATGGAATTATTTATTTAAGTTTTTTTTTAGATTGTCCATTGCTAGTGTATAGAAATACAATTGATTTTTGTGTATGGATCTTGTATCCTACAATGTTCTTAAACTTCTATATTTCTTGAATTTAGTAATTTGAGTCTTTTTGTTTGTTTCTTGGTATCTAGATAAAGGTCTGTCAATTGTGTTGATCTTTTCAAATAACCAACTTTTGATTTTATTTCCTTTTATTGTTTTTCTGTACTCTATGTCATTTATTTCTGCTCTAATATTTATTATTTTCTTTCTTCTGCTTCCTTTAGGTTTAATTTGCTCCTTTTTTCGGTGTTTTAAAGTGGAAGTTTGAGTTATTGATTTGAGTTTTTTCTTCTTTTTAAATATAGATGTTTACAGCTATAAATTTTCTTCTAAGCGCTGCTTTAGTTAAATCTTATAAATTTTGATTTTTTTTTTAAAGACAGAATCTTGCTTTGTTGCCCAGGCTGCAGTGCAGTGGCGCAATCTCAGCTCACTGCAACCTCCACCTCCTGGGTTCAAGCAGTTCTCCTGCCTCAGCCTCCTGAGTAGCTGGGATTACAGGTGCACACCACCACGCCTGGTTAATTTTTGTGTGTGTGTATTTTTAGTAGAGATGGGGTCTCACCATGTTGACCAGGCTGGTCTCAATTTCCTGACCTTGTGATCCACCCGCCTCAGCCTCCCGAAGTGCTGGGATTACAGGTGTGAGCTACCACCCCTGACCTTGGATCACATTGTTAAAAAATAAGCAACCTTATCCAAAACTTTTATATATATAAAGTATATAAGATATATATCTTTCTCTTTCTCTCTTTTCACATATGCACATGCACACATACATGCATACATGTATTTTTAAGACATTACAGAGGTATTATGGTTAGGTTTGGAATTAGAGAGGGAATAAGGATTAAGAAACAAATAATAAAATAAAATAATGGCTTTTCATGACCTTTTATGTTAGTATGTCAGAAAGTGAAAAATGTGATTAATTGAAACTTATGCACTAAAGTCAAATAATTTAATTGCTAGATCTTTTTTTATGGTTTTGACAACTTTTAGATGCTAACAAATTTTCATTATACCCAATCTGGTAACAAATACAGAGAAAGAATTAGTTTCCTCTGACTAATTTGACATGTTAACCCCTTTAAAGGATCAATTGATACAAACAATAGCAGCTTTAAAACTAAAAAGAAAATGTTCCTTAGTGAAGGAGCAGTAGGAGAAGCGTAGAAAAAAAATATTTTCCTACTTTGGTTCTGCAATGCTCAGTAGCAAGATTTCTTAATTTTAACTAACATTCAGACACTTATATCACACTTTCATAGCAGTCTAGTAAGAAGAGTTTAGGTCAGGAACCACACTTCCAGAAAGAAAGCACATCCTTTCCCATGGGAGTTTTTGTTCACAACGTCTCTGCAGCAATTCATTCATAAGCTATTTCTTTTTCTTTCGAGGTGATATAGTTCAGGTAAAAAGGAACGCGATTCACATAAAGTAGGTGTGGGAGTTGTTCTGGCTTCAACACCTCAGGAGAACATACCTCTAGTAATATCTTCCATTGCATAGTTTCCAGATTCTTTACAAGTGATATACCCACTTCCAGAAATCACTGTTACTGGAGCAATGTCAAATGACACAATCCCTTAGATTACCAAGGGAACAAAGACAGAGAATAAATTTGGTAACTGTTCAACAGAACAGAGTACAAAATAAGCCACAAATGATGCAATGTTGCATTCAAGCTGAAGACAATATTTTTTATTCCCTGTGTTCTGCTTCTTGCCTTCTTATTAGGTTTTTTCTTACCAAGGCTTCACCTTTTGTTCCTAGGCTATAGTTACCCAAATCAGACCAAAGTGCTCATGCATGCTTCACCCAGTTTAGAAGCAATTACATTTATGCTAACTATGAAAACTGATACAGCTAAGTCTCACTACAAAAAAAATCAAATAATTCATTAAAGACATAAAAAGATTGACCACTAAACATTTATTTGAATAACTCTTAATTCTTAAAAAAATTATTTTAAGTTTAACTTAGCTTTGCTTTGTTCTTCCTTGAATTAGAGCATTGCTGTAATATTCTCTTGTTCCCTAAGTAGCTTTTTCCTCAATTTTCAGTTTATTGTCACCTACACTTTCTAAGCCACCTATATGTGGCATCATTGCTAATTTCCCTCTTCCCTGGATCTTTCATTTTTAATCAATCAACAAATATTGCCAATTTGTACCTCATATTTTCATCCACTATATTAGTTTGTTTTCACACTGCTATGAAGAACTGCCCAAGACTGGGTAATTTACAAAGGAAATAGTTTTAACTGACTCATAGTTCAGCATGGCTGGGGAGACCTCAGGAAACTTAAAATCATTTTGGAAGGTGAAGAGGAAGCAAGGCACCTTCTTCACAAGGCGGCAAGAAGGAGAAGAGCTGAGCAAAGGGGGAAGAGCCCCTTATAAAACCATCACATCTCATGAGAACTCATTCACTATCAGGAGAACAGCATGCAGGAAACCACCCCCATGATTCAATTACTCCTACCTGGTCTCTCCCTTGACACGTGGGGATCATGCGGATTACAATTCAAGATGAAATTTGAGTAGGGACACAAAGGCTAATCACATCATCCACATATTCCCTTTATTTTCCGTTCACTTATTTCTTATTAGCAAAAGCTAATGTATATATTAATTTTTTAGTTTCAAGAAGCTGTATTATGTAAAGAAGGGTTTCTAGATAGTGATGTGAACCCAGAAAATCTGAGACAGGTCTCAGTTAATTTAGAAAGTTTGTTTTGTCGAGGTTGAGGACATGCCTGTGACACAGCTTTAGGAAGTCCTAACAAAATTTGCCTGAGGTGGTTGGGGCACAGATTGGTTTTATGCATTTTAGGGAGACATGAGACATCAATCAATTTATGTAAGCAGTACATTGGTTTGGTCCGGAAAGGTGGGACAACTTGAAGCAAAGGCAGGAAGACTTAAAGATTCCAGTGAGGGAGCTTCCAGGTCACTTAGATAGGTGAGATAAAATGGTTGCATTCTTTTGAGTTTCTGATTAGCCTTTCCAAAGGAGACAATCAAATATGATCTGTCTCAGCGAGCAGAGGGATAACTTTGAATAGAATGGGAAGCAGGTTTGCCCTAAGCAGTTTCCAGCTTGAGTTTTCCTTAGTGATTTTGGTGGCCCAAGATATTTTCCTTTCACAGTGGTATAGAAATTTTTAAAGGGGAAGGAAAGAATAACTCTAGTATTATCTGGTGGAAAAACCAACCTGCCAACACTGACTCTTCAATGAGGTGCTGAAGTTATAGTCAGTATGTTCACTCTTCACCCTTCTAGATGCTTCTTCAATGCTGTCCTTCACCCTCAGGGTCAGCAAGAGGTATGCTCTGGGATTCTTTTGCTATGAAGATGGTGAGTTTCAATAAGTAATTGATATTGTGTTTTCTGCCTTACATTGTGGCCCCTTTAAAAGGATGTCATTGTAGCTTAGGTATTTAACTCACTGGTTGAATCTCAGGCACTGGAACCTATGACCACAATGGCATCAATGAGGCCTTGAGAATAATCCAGTTTTCATAGGTCAAAAAGGATAACTAACTAAAATTAGAGCAGTATCTTCTATCTTATGAGTCATCTACATAATATAATATTTTTACTTCAGGACTTAGATTATTCAGTGATAAATTATGCATAAAATTGTAGTTGAAAATAAGAAAGAAAAAAGTCCTTCTTGAACTTAATGTTGAAAACCCAGACCAAGTTATACATTAACTCATATGTGAACATGGTTTCTAAATTTCTGAAATGTATTCAAGAGTGGAAACACACTCCTGTAGGCCAGCTACTTGGGAAGCAGAAGTGGGAGGATCACTTGAGCGCAGGAGTTCAGGCTGCAGTGAGCTATGATTGTGCCTATGAAGAGCCACTGCACTCAAGCCTGGGCAACATAGCAAGATCCTATCTAAAAAAAGAAAATATTCTGAAATGTAGATCATAAACCATTTTAATATGTTAAAATGGAGAAATTAAATAACTATTTATTGGTTTTCTATTTAAAAAGTTAAGCTTTTGCCCGCAGAAATTATGTGCATATGTCCTTTACAGAGGATGATGAACCGTTGTGTGCTAAGATCTCAGAGAATGCCTCCAGATTCACTGTTCTGTCTTCTACATTGTTGAGCTCAGAAGTCAAGCTGGAAAACTAGCCAGAGGAATAGGCCTTCTCTCAGAAACAAAGAAATGAACAGAGAAAACTGTTATTTTATAAGATTCCCCAAAAGTTTAAAAAATAAGAATAAACCTGGCTTTCTGGGCCCTCTAAAAATAGTAAGTATTTGTAGCACTAGGTTGGACTCACCACTTAGCCTTGAATTGAATATTTAAAGCTTACATAACATCTAGAAAACATCTTTTCATTTCAAAGGAGAAACAAAAAGGAAACCCAGAGATTTAAAATTTATTAGCCCTAGATAGCTAGTTAGGGGCAGAGCAGAAACAAGAAACAAACTTCTCGACTCCAAATTCAAGTCCTTTCTGCCCATTTTACTTTCTAAAAATAGGAAAATCAGATTAAACATTCCCTAGACTGAATTCCTGTCCTTGGAAAGGGTGAATTCCTGGTCTGCTACCTAAATTTGCATGTGGATCTTCAGTGTGTTGATCAAGAGTTAATGACTCATTCCCTATTAACCATAGTTATTCTCTCTCCCTACTCTTTGAACAGCCCACAGTCATGTCTGTTATTACAAGATTTGACTCTCTGCTATCTCTGTAAATCTCATTTTTAAAATTCTCTTTTCCTTGATCACTGTACCCTGGAATACCTCCTTGTTGTCTCTTGTACCTCAGGGGCATTGTACTTCTCAGTTGAGATGTTCTTCCTCCAGATACTCTCACAGCTCACTCCCTTGCCACGGTCAAGTTTCTGTGCAAACATCACCCTGTAAGTGAGGACTTTCTTAACTATTCTATGTAAAGTAGGTCTACTCTAACCCTAAAAATCCTCCTCTCTTTTCTGTGAGATATAAAAATATTTTTAAAATCTTTTATATATTTGTATAGCCCTCATCATTTGGCATACTATACTTTTTGCATATTTATTTCTTAATTATCCTTTTCACTAGGAATACAACTTCCATTAGGGTAGATTTTGGTTTGCTTTGTGTACTGCTGTATGTGCAAAACCTAGAACAGTGCTTGGCATATAGTTTGTGTTCAATACATTTGTTTGACTAAATTAATCAACACTTAATGCTTCTTCCCCAGGTGCCCATTTCTCCAAGTTCCTTCACTCCTCAACATATATCACCACTGCCTTTCATCTAGGACTGCTAGGCCTTCCAACTATAAAGAAATATAAAAAATGAAAACTTTAGTTAAATTTCTCAGGGGAAATTACACCAGTAAAACGACAATAAGGCAATGGGTCTCTTTGGGATGTGCACACATCAGAGGAAATGAACCATTTATGTCAAATGTAGTAATAAGCCTTCCTCTTTCTCTACCTTGTTCTCAATGGTATAAAATCAGATCTTTTCTCAAAACTCCCATAACAAGTTAAAAAAACATTTATCTCAACATTTAATACACTTTCCTATGTTTGTAAATATTGCTCTCTATAATCTGATTATGAATTTCTTAAGATCAGAGACAGTTCTCCATCTTTCTTTTCCTCGGGATGATTAAAACATAGGAAATGCTAGTAAATTTTTACCTAATTGACTTGAATTAAATATTACGGTGAAATTAAGACAAGAAGATCTCCATGAAGCCAGTGACTGCTTTGTAGCTCTAGAATTCCAATGCTTGGAGCAAAGCTTACAGATAGCAGGAAGTCTGTAAAGGTGAAATTAATGAATAAAATAATGAGGCAGAGTTGGAAAAAGGCAAAAGTTCAGAGTAACAGGAAGACTGATTAAGCGATTCATGCCAAAAAGCAAAGTAAAAGTATTTTTAAGCCTGAGACAAGGAGACAGAAAGAGACTACCTGAAAGTCATCCAGGAGACTACTTCACCAAAAAAAGGTGTGACTCACTTTATTACTCCACTTGTTTTATTGTGATGCTTTTGAACCAAACACACAATATCTCTGAGGTATGTCTCTACTTACGTATCTATGATAAAGTTTAATTCATAAATTAGGCACAGTAAGAGATTAAAACAATCACTAACAATAAAATAGAACATTATAATATACTGTAATAAAAGTTGTATAAATATGATGTCACAAATTACTGTAATATTTTTGGACTGTGGAAAGATAAACCATGGATAAGGGGAGACTATTGTATTCTGAATCTTATTTCACTTATTTTATTTTCCTAAACACTCTCACTGAAACTTTACTTCACAAATAGATTCAAAGGGCCTAACTTCTCTACGTGATTATTAATATTTTAAGAACGCATATTTATATACTATTGCTTCAAATAATATTCACCTAAAGGAAGCTCTCCGTAAGTTTTTAAACACTTATAATTTATTAGGCATGTTATACTAATGAATTACTATCAATTTACCTATATAACAGAAGCTTCAAGTTCCAAATATTTTTTTTTTGTTAAGAAATCCAAATATTTTTATAGGGTGACTCCTGGAAATCTGTCATTCTATTAGGGGCCTGTTAACCACTGTGAAAGAAGATAAATGTGCATAGGCACTGAAATAGCTACTTATCCTGAGAAGCCCAATCCCATTAACCCAGCTAAATTGACTCTACTCACACTGATTTGATCAGAGAATCACTTAGCAGAAATCAGAGGCATTTGCCACTGTGGGCGAAAATAGTATCCTAAACTGCTTTCAAGTTTGAATCAAGGACAGCAATATGATATAAACGAAAGTATCAACAATGGATAATTCTGGGTCATTCCTACCCACTGCTTCTGAAGGAATGTAGGCTGACTTTATTTGAGCTATTGTACATATAATTGTTAAATAGCATTGCTCAGTAAAAAATCAATGGTAAACCCCAAATAATTTAATGAGTGCACATGCAACTTGAGTGTTAGAAATTTTTAGAGTTGCATTATTATATGCATATATATCATAAAAATTACATATTAACAATTCCCCAAAGTTTAGATGATTATTATATAATTTTAAAAGTTTGTTTGTTTCATTATATTGTTTTCATTATCACTAGTAACATTTGTTAGTCTTTCTTGGTGAGAGTCACTATGGTAAATGCTTTACACAGATCATCACATTCAATCCTTATAAGAATCTTTAGAGGCAAATTTCCAAATTATCATTATTTCCCTATAAAATTAAATAAAAAGGCACAACACAAGTAAGAAAAGGTTTCCATCCACAACACATTTACAGTTTTAAAAGAGGTTGATAGGTTGGTAGGTTTCAGTTATACAAATATTAAGCAGGTGCTGGGCACAGTGGCTCATGCCTATACTCCCAACACTTTGGGTGGCCAGAGCAGCCAGATTGCCTGAGCCCAGGATATTGAGACGAGCCTGGGCAACATGGTGAAGCTGCATCTCTACAAAAATACAAAAAATTAGCCAGGCATGGTGGCATACTCCTTTAGTCCCAGCTATTCAGGAGGCTGAGGTGGGAGGATCGCTTGAACCAGGGAGGTTGAGGCTGCAATAGGCCATGATTTTGCCATTGCACTCAGCCTAGCAACAGAGAGAGACCCTGTCTAAAAATAAATAAATAATAAAAATATTAAGCAAAACAAGTCGTAATTTAGTGCAACTTGATTGATGCAGAACCTCTAGGAGATGTGAAGCCACTAAGAACAGAAATGATTTCAGATAATCCCATAGAGAAAATAAAATTAAGCTGTGAGAAATTGGTATATATTTGATAGATTCACAGGGAAAGGGAAGATATTTGAGCCAATGATAACAACATAATTATAATTAAAAACAGAAGCTGGAATATAATGAAATAAAAGCTTTCCAGAAATACCTTTATTATAGAAAGTTTTTTCTTTATTCTGTCACTTATCTGGTTTGTTTAGAAAATAATTCTGTAAAATGTAGGTGAAGTATTTAGTATCCCCAAGTCTTGTATCATTATCCAAAATATTTGTTTATGTAATTCCCTTTATAAAATGTGCTTCTTTGGATTGTAGCAGTTTGTATTCTTCCTTAGTTGTATTAATGAAATGCATTCTTTTCACTCAATAAGCTAATTTTGAATCATGACTTTTTTTATATGACCTTGCAGTTTCATAATCTTTGTAAAGAAAAAAAAGCAAGTTTTTAAAGCACTTTTAAAGTGCACATTTTTTAACAGAGAAAAAGAATATTTTTTTTACAATGTGTACTCTTAGTTCATACACTAAGAGCCTCTGTCTACTGAACAAATAGGTAACATAACCAAGAAAGGAAAACAAGTTTTTGTCTAAGGATTGCTAATTATTTGAAAAGCTTATTTTCGTTCTTCGGTTATCTTACCTGTTTTAAAAGAACATAGTCTGCCCATAAAAACAATATTGTATGCTCCGTTTAGAGAACAAAGCCACAAATCTTTCTGTGTGGCTGAAGACTCTTTCTGGGATCTATAACAATAAGTTAGTTTTTGGAGCATAACCATTTTGAGTTCACTCAACCATGCTCCTACACTTTTTTTTTTTTCCACTAGGAGAGGGTTCTAGAAACTAATCCCATCCTCTGCACAGCTGACCAAGGATGAACAAGGATTTCTTCAGATTTTTCATAACAATCTCCTCATGTATTTCTGTATAGAAGAAACAAAACAAAACTGTTTGCTAGTATCTTTATGCCCCTGAGCACAACAAAACCCTCGGCTTACACTGAAACGACAATGTTACATAATATTCCAAAGTCAGCTATTCTCTTCACGCCTCATATCCCTTTAGTGTCTGCTAGTGTTCCCCACTGACTATCTGTTCTTCATTAAATATATGGACATTTAGAATACATAGAGGAAGAGAGAGCGAGAGATTTGGATGGGGTTTTCCCCTCTTTTTCTCTTTTTCTTTGACTTATCTAAGCCCTACCTTTCCTGAAAACATTTTTCACTCTGCTCTCTGGAAATCAAATTTAATGTTTCCTAAGCTTCCCTATGAACTCAAACTTCTCACAAAAATTCTCTGTCTCCAATTTTTTTCTCAACTTAAATAAATCTTTAATAGGAATAATCATTTTACTTAAACTTTTTCCAGAACAAGTTATTTTTGTTCTGTGTCTCATAAGCCATTTGGCAATATCACTCACTCACTCTTTGCCCAGCTCTGCCAGTAACCTACATCCTTATCAGGCTCCCAAGGTCACTTGAAAATTTTCAACTAGGCAACAAAATTTCTCTATACCTAAAATGCCAGCATTGTCTTGACACCTTGACCACCTTAATTCCATTAAACTGGGCTTCCATCTCCTTTAGCCATTTATATTTGCAATCATAGCCTTTCTTTTTAGTGCCCAGAACCACTTAACTCCTGCTTTACTTTTTTACAACTCGATGGTAGCATCCTTGCTGTTCCAATATGACAAGCTTATTCTCAACACTGTGCCTTTGTACAAGCTCTCTTTTCTCTGGAATATATGTGTCAGGATGATTTTAGTTGCAAGTAATGGAAAAAATGCAAATTGTCTTAAACAATAGGACACATAATATAATGTAAATGAAATTTCAGGGAGATCAGGCTTTATGGCTTATTGACCCAGAGCTCAACAATGTAATAAAGTTCTTAAGTTCTTTCCATTGTTTAGTTCAATCATCCTTTATGCTGGCTGCATTCTAAATTCAGTCTTCATGTTCTGAGAACGTCTGCCAGTTGGAATTATGATGAGATGCTTTCTTGTTGACATCTAGAGTTGGATTCTTTCACCCTCCAGAAGAGTGATTGACTTCCCTTCCAAGAAACCTTCATAAAGCTGCCTTTTTATCTTATTCTCCAAGTGGTGGCAGGGGGAGACATATCACCATCCCTAAATCAGTAACTGTGGAAAGGCAGAAGGGATTACTTTACTTGGTTAACAGTAATTAGAATCTAACTGTAAATCTAGGGATGGGGGTTGGTAAGACATTTATGTGTATGGCTAAATGAGTGTTCCCTATTCATCTAACATGATACAGGGACTGAGTTCAAAGAATCTACAGAAAAGAATATTTCCTAAGATCCTTATAGCAGTGATTTTTAAACCTCATTTTTCTTTGAGAAATATGTTCTCCAAATAAATGCTATGCAGGAGAAAGTAGTCAAAAGATATTAAAGCAGGGCTCTCTTTCTTGCAGAAGATAGGAGTTAGTGATGTTTCCACACCCACCTAGGAAGCTTTTAAATGTAAACTTGCATCTCTGGAGAAATCCTGGACTTCTCCAGGGGCATAATTTGAAAACTGCTATCTTAGATTGTTTCTTGAGTGATGCTCAATTATCTCAGCCAGGTTAGTAAATGTAGCTAATTGCTAATATGAAAATTATGGGCCAGATATGGTGGCTCATGCCTATAATCCCAGCACACTGGGAGGCTGAAGTAGAAGGATTGCTTGTGGCCAGGAGTTCAAGAACAGCCTGAACAACAAAGCAAGACATTGTCTCTACAGAAATTGTTTTAAAAATCAGTCAGGCATGGTGGTGTGCACCTGTAGTCCTAGCTACTCTGGAGGCTAAGGAGGGAAGATTGCTTGAGCCCAAGAGTCCAAGGCTATAGTAAGTTACTACTGCACCATTGCACTCCAGTCTGGGCAGCAAAGTGAGATTTTGTCTCTAAAAAAAAAAAAAAAAAAAAAAAAAAGAAACAAAGAAAAGAAAATTATGTCTAAAGTTCCTTGTTTCCTTGTTATCAATTGAATAAAATCTATTATTCTAAATATCAGGAATGCTTCATCATCATTGATATTTAATTATGAAAATGAAGAAGCTAATTGTGATTCTACTTCACATACAGCACTTTTTAACTCTACAAAAAGACAAATATCAAGACAGCATATAAAGTCCATATATTTTTCATGAAGATGTATTCATCTACATAAAAATCAAACCTAGAGTTAGTTTGCTTATGCTAGGAAATGGCTTAACACAAAAAAAAAGTCTCCATTAGACTATTTCATTTAGAACCACTATCTAGACCTTGTTGGAGTATGTTTATTACTACTAGTTTTTTTTTTTTTCATAACCAAATCCATTACTATATTGAGCCTGAAAGACTCATTTACATGTTGAGTTATTTACATTTTGGATTCTTGACATTTTGATTAAAAGTTTAAAGACCAAATCTGTGAGCACCTACATTTATCTGAACCATGCATTTCCACTGTTCCCTTATTCACTGAGTTATGGGAAAGAGGGATAATAAATGTCAGTATTTTTAGTAATCAGGTCATACTCCCTAAAAGGACATTGCTTTTCTAGAAGAATAGTCAGAGGTCAGCCACATGGAGGATTTCATAAAGTGCATTAAACTCAGATATCTGAATTGACTTTTTGTGAGCTAGCAAGTCATGGTACTGCCTGCTGACCTCTTATCAGGGACAACCACTGTAATGTAAGAATAAAGTAAGCAGTAGAATTATTACACTTTTGAAAACAACTGGTTTCCATTTCTTGGACTTCAAAAGCTGTGCAGAACTTCTGCTCTACTGAAGTTACTGCAGAGTCCCTGGATAGAAGTAAAACCAGGATTATATTTCAGAGGCCCAAACTCTCAATTTGGTTGTTGTTAGTGGTGCACATTTTTTATTGTTGTTTATCATAAACAAAGTCAATAAGAAAAAGAATAAAATTCTGGGCATGTGTGCCACATTTCTCATCTTTTTGTTCATAGCACCCATCATTAATCAGAGCTGGCCCCTTTTGTTGCATCTATTTTCCTGATTTAATACATTAAACATAAATTTAAAAGTGAGATGATTTTGAAAGATATAATGTGTAAGACAGACAAAACAATAACTGTATAAACCAAATAGCATAAAAGAGGATGGATTGCCATTAAAATAAATGAGCATTTAAAAACTGAAGAAAGATACTTAAGGAAAGCATGAGACAAGAACAAAAGTTCATAAGATTAAGATATTGCTTCCCTTAAGAAACTAAGGTTTAGTTTGGGTGCAACGGCTCATGCCTGTAATCCCTTCACTTTAGGAGGCTGAGGTGGGAGGATTGCTTGAGGCCAGGAGTTAGAGACCAGCCTAGGCATCATAGCTAAACTCCCATCTCTCCATAAAAACAGGAACTAAGGTTTAAATGAATGTATAATACAAAAATAAATAAAAGTGAAGAAAAAGTAGAATCTTCTTGAACAAGTTTATCAAATGACATAGAATAAGCAAAATAAACAGCTGAAAATAAATTAAATGATGATAAAGTTTTAGAAGTCAAATGTAGTTCAGAGAGTGGAGAGTAGGAATGCAATTTAATTACTAATGAATGATAGACTAGCTGATATATCACAAATTCAGGCTGACAACTACAAATGGCCCTTACGTTTCACAGTAACATAAGTCTCTCTCTAGTCAGTTTTCCACTAGTACACTCTGCAAATGTCAACGCCTCCACTGAACCTTGTGATTATTTAGCCTAGAATGCTAGGGAGCACTGTTCTCATGAAAACTTGCTTGAATGGCAACCCCTAGAGGTCAGTGGGCACAGCCTGCTCATCTGTGCGTGGCTGCCCTGCCTTCCATGATGTTTTCAAATTCCCTCCGCTCTCCTCTGCAGTCTGAGCACTGGTGCCATCTCTTCAGTCATTTTCAGCAGCAGATAACTTTATCTTCCTCCTTTTTTTTTTTTTTTTTTTGAGACGAAGTCTTCCTTTATCGGCTAGAGTGCAGTGACGCTATCTCAGTTAACTCCACCTCCCGTGTTCAAGTGATTCTTCTTCCTCAGCCTCCAGAGTAGCTGGAACTGCAGGCACACGCCACCACTCCCAGCTAATTTTTTTGTATTTTTGGTAGAAAAGGGGCTTCACCATCTTGGCCAGGCTGATCTCCAACTCCTGACCTCAAGTGATTCACCCGCCTTGGCCTCCCAAAGTGCTGGGATTACAGGCATGAGCCACCACACCCGGCCTTACCTTCTTTTTATGACAGATAGAAAACAGCAAATGGAACTACATCAAAATTCTGCCACCAAGTCCACAAATACTTTTGCACCTGTCTGCATCCTTTCCTATCATTCTGCAGATGAAAATATTCTCTGAACTCTTGTCTAGAGAGAGTTACTCCACCATCAAGTATCCCCTTTTTCTCAATGTCTTCATAATGTATCCATTTATCATTTATATTATAAGAACTTAATTACATCAAAATCCTCTCTCTTCATCTTTATCATCCTCCAGTTTCTGTCCCACTCTCCACATCTTCATGACAATTTTTCTCAAAAAGGTTTGCCATTTCTACTCACAGTAAATGCCCTTCAATCTGCTGTAACTTAGGTTGCTAGGGAATTCTATGTTACTAAACACAGGGAGTACTTTTCTTGCCTAAGCTAAGTGAGCGTAAGTGACATGTCTAGGTTCCAACATCCTTAAAAAGAAAGAAGCAACCTCTTCATTTCCCTTTCATTTAGGCTGAAATGCATTCATGATGGGACAGGCTGGAGTAGCCACTGTAATAAAACTTTGCCCAGAGATAAAACCTTGAGTTGAAATTAACAGACTTGCCTGGCCAGCCCTGTACCACCTTCTTCTGTATTGCCAAAGAAGATAGAAATGGTTTTCTGTCTTGTTTAAACTATTGTGTTTGGAATTCTTTTCATTGTATCAGCTTAAACTAAACCTTCACTAATATACTATATTGTTGATGAGGACTCTCAAATCTATTACTCCATTTTAATCTACAAATTCTTATATTTAATGACTTAATTGATGTGTCTCAGAGACACAAAAATAAATGAATCCAAACTTTTTAACTTTTGATATCCATCTGCAAACTTGATTTTTCTCTGGTTTCCTGGTCTCTGATACTGACACCATCAACTACTGCTCTTGGAGTCATTTGGACCCCTCCCAATTCCTCATATACTTGCTGTCATCCACATCCAATCCCTTTCCATTGATCTTCCTTACAAATGTATCAGTCGTCTATTTCTCTTTATTTTCACCACCATCAGCATAGTCAATCCTCTCTCACCTGAGTCTTCTGAAGTCCTTACTATGATCTACAAGGGCCTACCTAATGCAGTGCTTCATGTTACTGAGTCTTTTCAGAGGACACTCTATGTTCTTTCCATGACAGCTCTCCTGAGCTTTTCTCATTTACTCACTACTATTGGACTGTTTGTCCTCTCAAAGCCTTTGCACACACTTCTGCCCAGAACACTCTTTTCTCCTTGTGTAAGTAAGTGCTACTCCTAGGTAGGTGCTACACTTCATGACTCAACATCACTTTCTAAGGGGAAACACTTCCTGAACTCCCAGGCAAGAGGCTAGGATGGGTTTTCCCATTCTATACTCCTGTGGTCTACTGAAAATCTAGGTGTTTGTTTGTTTGTTTGTTTGAGATGGAGTCTCGCTCTGTCGCCCAGGCTGGAGTGCAGTGGTGTGATCTTGGCTCACTGCAACCTCCACCTCTTGGGTTCAAGCGATTCTCCTGCCTCAGCCTCCTGAGTAGCTGGGATTACAGGTGCATGCCACCACGTCTGGCTAATTTTTTTGTATTTTCACTAGAGACAGGCTTTCACTATGTTGGTCAGGCTGGTCTCGAGCTCCTGACCTAGTGATCTGCCCACCTTGGCCTCCCAAAGTGCTGGGTTTACAGGCATGTACCACTGCACCTGGCCTGAAAAATATAGTTTTAAACATTAAACTTGTCATAATTTAATTATTTATTTACTTGAAGTAATTGCATGTCCCATTTTCCTACCTAGAGAGACAGAACCATGTCTCTAAGCCCGCACTTGAGATCAGACACAGTTCCTTGTACATACTTTAGGTACTCAATGACAAGTTTTGACTTTTGATTTCAAAAATAATAAAGGATAGAAAGTTCTAAAGTATTTTAAATTTTAGGGTTTATTTCAAGTATGTTTCACTGGGGCTTAAGAGACCTTATTAATTATTATATACTGATACAATGAATTGCACTCACTCCCCCACTTGTTTAGTAAAAGGAAATATCCTGGTTTATACATTTGAGATTATGGAACAACAAATTATTTTTAGAATTTCTCTTCTAAGAGTAAAAATGCTGATGCAAACTTTGTCATCAAAAACACAACAAATGAGTTATGAGTAAGAATGAAAAATACCAGATGAGAGAGAATGCAGTAGGGACAAATCTATGTAAGACTAGCATTTGCTCTTTCAGTGTGACCTGACAGTTTTCCTCCAATCACTTAATTTGGCAAGGCAAGTAAGCATAGTGTGATTTTTTAAAAAATCCTATTTCTCTAGTTTGGCTTTTCAAATAAGGATACCAGTTGCTATTTTGTTGTTGTTTTTGTAGTTGTTTATCTCATCTACTTTACACAGCTGGATGTCTGGGCTCAATGCCAAACTCTGAAATCTAAAATGGCTGTTGTGTGACTCTTTTATATTCAGAATTCTCTACCCTACAATTTTTAATATATTTGTGTCAGCCTGGCCATCTAATAAATTAAAAAATCCCATTATACTCTTGGTGGGCCCCTATTTTTTGATCTAATTACTTTGTGTTGAATAGTTAAGGCATATTCTCAATTGAGAATAACCCTTTTCAATTTTTTTGTATTAAAGAAGTATCTGTCTGATTTTTTTTTTTTTTTTTTTTTTTTCGTGGAGACAGAGTCTCTCTCTGTCAACCAAACTGGAGTGCAGTGGCGTGATCTCGGCTCACCACAACCCTGCCTCTCAGGCTCAAGCGATTCTCCTGCCTCAGCCTCCCAAGTAGCTGAGATTACAGGCGTGTGCCACTACCACCCGGATAACTTTTTGTATTTTTAGTAGAGATGGGGTTTCACCATATTGGCCAGGCTGGTCTTGAACTCCTGACCTCAAATGATCCACCTGCCTCAGCCTCCCAAAGTGCTGGAATTACAGGCATGAGACCGGGTGGGTCTGCCTAAATATTTTATAACCATCCTCCGAAAAGAGCTCTACCACCATGGCTCCCACAATTAAGTTGATGTGTATGTATATTGAATATATTTAATTCTATTTATTCATTTAACTTAAAGAAGCAACGACTTCGAAGGTCACTAAAAATTACACAAAAATCTAAAATGTCATAGGAAAATTTCCTTTTAAAGAAGAGTGCTGACTCTGAAAGAATAGTGAAAGTGGTTTAAATTATTTATCTTCCAAGAAGAGGACCTTTGGATATCCCAAGATAAGTTATATTAATAGTTTTTTCATTCGATCAATATCTCAACGTCATTGGCAGTTTGTTCTGTAATGGAAAAAAAAAGCCTATTTCTTAAAGGACAGCAGCACAAAACAACTAAATAGAAGAAATCTGTGATAACTAAACACTTTAGGATTCAGACAAGTGATTGAGAGAACATAAATAAGAAGGCTTGTAAACTATACACATACACACGTGAACACATACAGAGTTTCATCTGTAAAAAGACAGCATCATCCACATTTATCTGACCATGTCATTACACAGATTGAAAACTGAGGTGAGGGTAGTGCAATGGATAATTCTTTAAAAATGTAAATGTTAATTGAGTTTGAAGAATAAATGGTCTTTTATGATACTTCTGCTTCATGGTTCTAACTGTTTCAAGTTTCATCCTGAGAGATACATGGAAAATGAAACAGAAAATCCAATCATTGACATTCAAAGCAAGGTCTTCACTTCAGGGACTTACTCCTCCATAGAGTAGCTTTTTTTATTCCAAACTATTTAAGTTCATTTGAGTTTTCTATATAGTAAATGGTGGATTAAACAAATGCACAGAGAGCAAAGCTTTCTAGAATGTCTATCAACAAAATACAAGCCATAGTTGAGTATCAAAGTAATTGTAGGAAAGATAACAGGTGAAAGTCAATCAAATCTGCATTGCTCTTCTTTGAGGTTTAGTCAGGAGCACTCTAGATCTCAGAAGATGGTACTCTTCAGCCAACCCAACTCCACTAATATAAAAAGAAAAAAAGTCGTATGTATATCTAATGATCCAGGGTAATGCAAGATGGTGGGGGCCATTTAAAAGTATGAAACTCAAGCTCATTTTAAAAAATAACTTCATTTTTCCTCTCATCCATACATCTTCTTAACCGAGATGTCAACAAATATAAATTGACTTACATAAGTTCATATCCTACAGCTTTCTCTAAGCACTCTGGATAGACTGATGTTAAGAAAATTTTTGAGATTAATTACACTTTTGTCTGACCTCAACCAAAGGTAAAAATAGCAAAAAGAAAATTAATTTACTCCATGCCAAAAGAAGAAATTGTGGGTTTCTGCTCTATGTCTATGAAATAGAAATGCTAAAAACTATCTCCTGTTCCCTGTGCTTCAGAATGTAGCTTGATAAATCAGAAGAAAAAAAATGGATGCAAAAATCTTCACAACCATAAAGAACAAAATAAATTCTAAATGTTAGTATTTCTCCTCTTTTCAGAGACTTCATCCAACTTTAAACATTATGATAAATGAAGTATAAAAAATGTGGTGTTATTGTTATTTATATGAACCTTTCACCAGCACAACTTGATTAATCAAAACTTCTTCCAGGAAATGTATTATTTTAATCATTTAATTAGATTTTTAAAATAGATTTTATGTTTTAGAGCAGTTTTAGGTCCACAACAAAATCAAGCAACAGGTACAGAGATTTTTCATATACAGCCCTGGTCCAACACAAGAACAGCCCACCTCACCTCCTATTATCAACATCTCTCACCAAAGTGGTGCAATTGTTACAATTAATCAAATCACATTGACATTTCACTATCATCCAAAGTTCATAGTTTACATCAAGGTTTGCCCTTGGTGTTGTATGGGTTTGGACAAATTTATGACATATATACACTGTTATAGTATCATACAGAGTAATTTAACTTTGCTAAAAATTCTCTGTGTTTCATTTTTTTATTTCTCTCTTCCCCTTAATCCCTAGCAATGATTGATCTTTTTACAGTTTGCATAGCTTTGCCTTTTCTAGAATGTCATATAGTTGGAATCACACATTAAGTTGCCTTTACAGACTGGCTTCTTTCATTTAGTAATATGTATTTAAGTTTCCTCCATTTCTTTTCATGGTTTAATAGTTAATTTATTTTCTTTTTTCTTGTCCTTTTTTTTTTTTTGAGACGGAATCTAGCTCTGTCACCAGGTTGGAGTGCAATGGCACCATCTTGGCTCACGGCAACCTCTGCCTCCTGGGTTCAAGCGATTCTCCTGCTTCAGCCTCCTGAGTAGCTGGGATTACAGGCGCACACCACCATGCCCAGCTAATTTTTGTATTTTTAGTAGAGATGGGGTTTCACTGCGTTGGCCAGGCTGGTCTCGAACTCCTGACCTCGTGATCCACCCACCTCAGCCTCCCAAAGTGCTGGGATTACAAGCATGAGCCACCACGCCTGGCGATAGCTAATTTCTTTTATAGCATTGAATAATATTCCATTATAAACTGGATATATCACAGTTTATCTGCTCACCTACTGAAGGACATCTTGGTTGTTTTAAAGTTTTAGTAACTGCAAATATAGCTGATATAAAGATCCATATGCAAGTTTTTGTGTGGACATACATTTTCAGCTTTTGTGGGTAAATACCAAGGACTGTGATTGCTGAATCATATGGTAAGAGTATGTTTTTTTAATAATAAATTGCCAAGCTGTCAAATCAAAATGTCTGTAGAATTCTGTGTTTGCATCAGCAGTGAATGAGAGTTCTTGTTGCTCCACATCTTTGTCAGCATTTGTTATTGTCATATTTTGGCCATTCTAACCGGTATGTAGTAATATCTCAGTGTTGTTTTAATGTACATTTCCTGATGATATATCATAATGTGGAGCATCTTTTCAAATGTATATACATCTATAAGTATGTTAAAAACTCTGACCTATATTTTAATTGGGTTGTTTTCTTTTTGTTGAGTTTGAAGAGTTCTTTACATATTTTGGATAATAGTCCTTTATCAAAAATGTCTTTTGCAAATATTTTTCTCCCAGTCCCAGGCTTATCTTTTGATTCTCTTGACAGTGCAGAGTTTTTAATTTTAATGAAATCCAGCTTATCCATTTTTTAAAAATGGATAGTGCCATTGGTATTATACCTTAAAAGTCATCAGCAATGCTAAGGTTGAAGAACAGTTGACTATATTTTGGGGAGTCTATTTCTGAGTTTTCATTCTTTTCCATTGATCTATTTGTCTGTTACTTAGCCAGTTCTAGACTGTGTTTATTACTATAACCTTAAAGTAAGGCATAAGGTATTTTGAGTAGCATCTGTCCTCCAACTTTGTTTTCCAATATTGTGTTGGCCATTCTTGATCTTTTTCCTCTCCATATAAATTTCAGAATTAGTTCTCAATTTCCACAATATAACCTGCTAGAATTTTGGTTGGGATGACATTAAACCTATAGATTGAGTTGGGAAGAGCTAATATCTTGACAATATTGAGTCTGTAGCCATAAACATAGAATATCTCTCCCTTTACTTAGTTCTTTGATTTCTTTCATCAAGTTTTATAATTTCCATGTATAGATTATGTACATATTTTGTTAGATTTATACCTAAGTACAGTTGGCTCTCTGTATCTGAAATTCTGCATCCACAGATTCAAACAACTAAGGAAACTAGTCAGAAAAAATAAATACATAAAAAGAGTAATTAAACACTAAAAATGTAAATAATATGACAACCATTTTAGTAGCATTTACATCATATTATGTATTATAAATAATCTAGAGATGTTTTAAAGTATATGGTAAAATATATGTAGATTATATAAGGGACTTGAGCATCCATGAATTTTGGTACCCACAGAGGGACCCGAAACCAATCTCCCATGGACAGATACCAAGAGATGACTGTATTTCTTTTTGGGGGTAAGAGGTGCTAATATAATTGATATTGTGTTTTTAATTTCAAATTTTACTTGTTCATTAGTGATGTATATGAAAGCAATGGACTTTTGTATATTAACTTTGTATTCTGCAATTTTGCTATAATCACTTATTAGTTCCAGAAATTTCTTGGTTGATTCTTTTGGATGTTCTACATACTCATGACATCTGTGAACAAAGGCAGTTTTACTTTTCTTTCCAATCTGTATATCTTTTATTTATATTTATCTTATTGCATAAGTTAGAGCTGCCATAATGAAGCTAAAAAGCAATTGTGAGAGGGGACATCCTTGACTTGTTCCTGATCTTAGTGGGAAAGTATTGACTTTCTCACCATGAACTATGATGATAACCATTAAGTATAATATTTTTGGTAAATATTCTTTATTGAATTAAGAAAGTTCACCTCTGTTACTAGTTTACTGAGAGCTTTTATATGAATTAGTTTGATTTTGTCAAATCCTTTTTCCGCATCTATTGATATGATCATGTAATTTTTCTTCATTAGCCTATTAATGTAATGGATTACATTAATTGATTTTCAAATGTTGAATCAGTCTTGAACACCTGAGATAAATCCCACCTGGTTGTGGTTTATTACTCTTTTTATGCATGGTTGGATTTGATTTGCTAATACTGTGTTAAGGATTATTACATCTATGTTCATGTGAGATATTTATCTGTTTTTTTCTTTTCTTGTAATGTGTGTCTGGTTTTTTGCATTAGGGTATGCTGGCTTCATAGGCTGAGTTAGGAAGTTTTCCTCTGCTTCAACTGTCAGAACAAGACTATACAAAATTGGTATAATTTCCATTTGAATAAGATTTTAATTTAATAGCTATGGTATTCATAATGTTATCGTGCATAATTAATAATCAATATTTCCTTGTAACTAATTTGGTACAAATATTCTGATTCTGATAGTTTCTCCTAAAAAAGTAAATTGTAGAGATGGATTATTTAAATTGAAATATTCCTCCATCCATGGCAGTCATCAATTTCTCTAAATCTTATTTTAAGCATAATTTAAAACCTTGTATAGCTCATTTTAAAACTTATTGTTTGTAGTGGGCACTAGTCAATTTTTGGCTACCCAACATTTGAATTATTTTTGCTGCATTTAGAAAATGCACCATCATATGAGTCTTGCTGGAGAGCAGAGCCTACCCCAAACTATTGGATCTGAAATAATACACAATTGCTCTTCTGGCCTCTAAAGTCTCAGCCAATAAGATGCATATTACACAGAAGCTAGAAACTCAAACATAATTTGAAGAGATTTCATTCAAGTGGAATGTGACCAACATGTAATTCCTATGGGTGTTTGTGGCAACAATGGCAAATATAATGTCACTATTCTGTGCCAGCAACATCAGAGGTAAAAGCTGTACAAGTCTTCAAAAGTGTTATCATCAAAGTCCTTCTTGCCCATTTCTGCCATACATGATTTTAACTGTGACTGTGTTTCTGTGATTCCCATATCACTCTTCCTTTTTTAACAGTCACTCATTTTGTTAGCAATAAAATATCATTTTAACAAATTTCAGGCAGTCAAAGTTGATTGGTATTGCTGATACACTGTTAATGCATAAACAAAGTAAAAAGAAATACACATTTTTTATTTCAGAAAAATAAGATGCTAACTCTGAAGTAGGATACATGAAAAGGAAAAATATAATACTGAAAGAAAATGTACAATGGCATAAAAAATCTGCTGTAACTAGTTGGCTACAGAATAACATAGAAACAATAATCATTTTTATTTATGAAGAACTATGTTCCAGATGCTGTGCCAAGTACTGTACTAACATCTCATCTCATTGTAAAAGCAAGCTATGAAGTAGTATTATGGGAGTTATTAAGAAATTATTTAACCAGGCGCAGTGGCTCACGCCTGTAATCCCAGTACTTTGAGAGGCCAACATGGGCAGATCACCTGAGGTCAGGAGTTCGACACCAGCCTGGCCAACATGGCAAAACCCCGTCTCTACTAAAAAAAATGCAAAAATTAGCTGGGGATGGTGGCATGCACCTGTAATCCCAGCTACTCAGGAGACTGAGGCAGGAGAATTGCTTGAACCCAGGAGGTGGAGGTTGCAGTGAGCCGAGATCCAATGCACTGCAGCCTAGGTGACAGAGCAAGACCCTGTCTCAAAAAAAAAAAAAAAAAAATTATTTCAGGCAGCTAGAAAGGATAAAAGAGTCAAAGAGTCCTCAGTAAGGCTTTTTCTTTTAATAAAAACATTTCTAACAGAAAGTGGCTGGAAAAAAAAACAGACTTGCAAGCATTGATTTGCAAGCCACAGGCTTGCATATGTAAATACAGGCTGTCAAGAGTCAGGTCCACCCAATATGGTGATTCCTGCTCCCTCCCCTCCCCTCCCCTCCCCTTCCCTCTGCTTTCCTCTCCTCCTTTCTTTCTTCTTTTTTTTTTCTTTCAGAGTTTCGCTGTTGTCACCCAGGCTGGAATGCAGTGGTGCGATCTTGGCTCACTGCAACCTCTGCCTCCTGGGTTCAAGCGATTCTCCTGCCTCAGCCTCCTGAGTAGCTGGAATTGTAGGTGCACACCACCACGCCCGGCTAATTTTTGTATTTTTAGTAGAGATGGGGTTTCGCCATGTTGGCCAGGCTGGTCTCTAACTCCTGACCTCAGGTGATCTGCCCACCTCGGCCTACCAAAGTGCTGGGATTACAGGCATAAGCTACCGTGCTCAGCCTCCTGCTCCCTTTTCTTTGTCCCCACGTGTGCAGGTGTCATGGCACAGCCAGGTAGAAGCCTCATTTGCATAATAAAAGGTTAAGGTTGGAGGGCCAGTCTTTTCGCCAGCTATGTGAATGACACACGTGGTCAAATCAATCCCCTGTTTGCTCTGTTTGGGCCCTATGCAATCAGACACCACCTCCTCAAGCCTCCCAATATAACCACCTGCTTCCCCCCACCCCCCACTTCCCCCCACCGCGCACCTGTCCTCCTGCGCAAGGGGTGTTATTCTGTTTGGAGCCCTCCTCCCTCTGTGCCAGGGAGCTGTTCTCTTCCTTCTTGCATATTAAACTTTCTGCTTCTTAATCCACGCCATGTGTGTGTCCGTGTCACTAATTTTCTTGGTGCGAGACAAAGGACCCTGGGTGTTTCCCCAGACAATGGAGTCATTTCAGTAGGTTTTAATGTTGCAGATATAGGTGAGAAAACGAAGGCTTATGAAGGTCAAATAATTGTGTTTTGTCATACGGTGAGTATAAAGAACATATGTGAACATGAGTCTACCTAATTCTAAAATCCAAGCTCTTAACCTTTATAATAATACCACTGTGCACTTATAGTTAAATTTTTTTTTGTTTTTTGTTTTTTCTTTTTTTTTTTTTTGAGATGGAGTCTCACTCTGTCACCCAGGCTGGAGCACAGTGGTGTGATCTCGGCTTACTGCAAGCTCCACCTTCCGAGTTCACACCTTTCTCCTGCCTCAGCCTCCCAAGTAGCTGGGACTACAGGCACCCGCCACCATGCCTAGCTAATTTTTTTGTATTTTTAGTAGAGACGGGGTTTCACCGTGTTAGCCAGGATGGTCTTGATCTCCTGACCTCGTGATCCGCCCGCCTCAGCCTCCCAAAGTGCTGGGGTTACACGTGTGAGCCATGCGCCTGGCCTTTATAGTTAAATTGTTAATCACTATGATTGTACATAGACAGGTTATTGTTACACTTATCAACAATAGTTATAACAACAAATCAAATATTATAAATAAGACATTTAATTCAAGTTTTGCTTGAGGGTCCAGAATTTAAGTTATGTTCTCACAAAAAAATTCCTTTCAATTCTCCAAACAGTCATTTTTGTATGTTCATTGGTAATTCTTGATAAAATGATACAGTACAGTGTATTAAAAAACAGTAAGGGGATAAACACTCTGTGGTTCCCTCTGTGTATGTGTTAATAAAATCTATATGCCTTTTCTCCAAAAGAACTGAAAACAAAACAGTACGTTGTAAGTTTTCATCCAATAGATTTATGATGCAATAAGAAAGCAACTGAGTAAATTATTTCCATTCTCCAGCTTAATACATATGTTGGTTTTACAGAAATACATAAATTCTCAATCAATCAAAAGTTAGAAAATTTAAACATCACTCATTTTTCTTGGTCCCTATGAAATGTCTTTCATCTTTTTTTTTTTTTTTTTTGAGACAGGATCTCACTCTGTTGCCCAGGCTGAAGTGCAGTGGTGCAATCATAGATCACTGCAGCCTCAACCTCCTGAGCTCAAATGATCCTGCCACTCCAGCCTCCCCAGTAGCTGGGACTACAGGCATGTGCTACTATGCCCAGCTAATTTTTTTATTTTTATTTTTTGTAGAGACAGGGTCTGACTAGGTTGCCCTGGCTAGCCTCAAACTCCTGGCCTCAAGTGATGCTCTCATCTTAGCCTTCTAAAAAGCTGGGATTATAGACATGAGCCACTGTGTCTGGCCCTCTTGCATCTTGGTGTTATCTCCACACCCAGGCTCAGCATAGTGAAACACACAGAGTTGTTTTGCCTGTGGTTTCTGCCATCACTCAGCTTGATCCTGGAAAGTAGTCAGAAATGTCATATTTAAGACAAAACCAAAGTTAGAACTGTAGGTTTTGCCTCTGTTCTCCAGAATGCATAACTCTCTTGTCAACTGTTTCCTATATTTAAAATCAGCCAACCAAAATAGGCAGAATCATTCTTGGTAATACTGTTAGCAATCACGACTAGGGAACAAAGCCCTGCTACCTTAGAAAATCCAGCCCTTGCTGTGTGAGAAAGACCCTTCCCTTACAAGAGAGCACAAGTGCAAATATTCAAGGAATCGATTCCAATTAATCTTTATTACTGTAATGGTTTTAGGCTCATTATGTTGGAAAGAAGCCATGAAGAATGGAGTGGGGCATGGTCCTCACAGGGCCACAACAATAACTGAGAGTGAAGGCTCAGGTTCCCTGGAGAGGTCAGACTGGAGGGGTTCAAAGCCAACTGTGACAAATGGACTGTGACAAATGGACTGTAACCATTGACCCTTGTAATTTATATTTAGCATTCCTAGTGCATACAAATGTGATAATCAGGTACAGAAGCTAAAAACACATTTTCCCTTTTTCTAAAAGAAAAAGATGAATGCTATCATATACAAATTATGGTAGGTTTCCCAAATATCAATTTTTTTAAACATCTTTTTCTAAGGAAAATTTATCACAATTTCCAAAACATTATTTTTCTTTGTTCATATGCTTTGAATGTAATCTATATTTGGATGTGCAAAATGTATTACCTTAATGCTGCCTCCTGAGTGATAAATCTTCAGAATCAGCCACATGAATATGAGAAATAAATGAGTTTGGGTTTTTTGGTTTTCGTGTTTTTGCTCTATAATCAAATCTTGTTTAATTCTGGTACTTAACCATTAAACTTATTCAACAGACATGAATCTTGTTGACACAGATGTTTAAAAAGTCAAATTCATCTTTAAAGAACAAAGTTTGGTTGCCACGAACACCATCCAATAAAAAGAATCCTAGATGTGAAGAGAAATCCACAGGTGGCACCAGGAAAACAATTGTTGCATATACAGTTTTTGTTCAGCTACATTTGAAGACTATTTACTAAACTGGAATGGTTGGAGTTGAAAATACATGTACCTAGAAATTATGCTACTTGTATTCATAAGGACTGTATCATGAACATGAAAATCAACAGAATGGCCATTAACATCTCTGACTCCAAAAGATAACCAGTGTCATCTATCATATTGTAATGATGTTTATATCACCTGAGAGTTTTTCCAATAAGCCTTGGAATGAGAGGAGTCCTTTAGGAGAGGACTTTCTTCTCTGTGTTCTTAGAAATCTGTCCTCTCCAATTGGTAAACTTCACATTCATCGTTTAGTTATTACAAATTAATTTCGCTACTTGTCATTTCAGAGTTTTCTTTTCTTACAGGTGTTTGAAGCGTCTAGTGTTTAATTTTCTTATCAAACAGTCACACATATAAACCTATTTATTCTGTCTCAAATCTTTGTTTTCTGTATTTAATATATGAATGTGTATGAGTGTGTATGCATGTGTGTTTGGGCAGGTGAGTAGGTGGTTTTGTGTGTGAAGGTACTTTTATGTGATAAATATAAGCTTCTAAAGGAAAATGTTCTGACTCATAAAATTTATCATTACAGGGATTTCAAATTCTATTTCTTATTATGCCTATCCGAGTCTATAAATTTTTAAATTCTATTTAATATTTTTGCAAGAGAATACATTTTCTGCTACTTTTCTTTGTTGCAGAAATAACTTACCACTTCAAGCATAGTTTTCCTGTGTTTCTGTTTGTTTAGGTTTAGGGCTTGGGTGGGAGTTCCTCGTATTGTGTGGTTTTCTAAGAGCAGAGGATAATGTTTTTGTATAGTTCTATTAAACTGAAATCAAGAACTCTATGGTATGAGTAAAATTTGAAGGTGATTCTAAGTCAATTCTTTACGTAGTCAAATTCCAATGTCACCACATTTGAGTAATCCAACTTACTGTTTTTTTCATAGTGAGTTGAATTAATATTGAATTGATGATACATAATTTTAATTTCTTTTTAGCTATGGAAAAGGACATTCAATTTTTCTGCCATTCTTCATGTGCAATGACCAAGTCTTTTCTTCACCCTGATCAATTTCTCTAGCCACATTTTAGCATAGGCCCTGCTTAGGATATAGTTTCCATAAATCAACCTGCTTCTCTAAGTGAGAGAATAGAAGTTCTTAATTGGAAGAATTAAAACAAAACAAAACACCTGAAATCAGGCCTCTTTTTCATACATTAGAAGGAATGGGTAGGAGTGGCTGGTTTGAAGACTACTGCTGTCTCATCACTACTTCCATTGAGTTGGTCAGTAATGGCAAATTAATTTTAACAAAGAAACACTTTTCTCACTCATTTTCTCATTTGTATCCCCACTATGGCATTCATATAGCTCAGGCCTCTAACATCTCTCATCTTGGCTAATGCAAAAACTGCCTCATTGGTATCTCTTCTTCCAGCCACGCTCCAGCCACCCACACTTTGGCAGTGGCCCACTCCATTTCCATCATCAACACAGCTGTCAGAAGAATCTCCCTAATGTAAATCTAAAAGCACTGCTGACTAGCATGTATCAAATATTTGCTATGAGCTTTATCCACATTTCCCAAATTCTCCAAATAGCCCCTCAAAGTAGTGATTGTTATCTTATTCTATAGACAATAATACCCAATTTAGAGAAGATGGTTAAATTTTCTGAGATCGTACATCTAGTAAATAGAAAAGCTGGCATTTGAACACAGGTCTGTTACATCCAAAAGCCACACTCATTACACTACACTAGGGTCCATCTATTACTTTCCAGCCTCATCAGCTGCCATTTTCCTCCCCATACAGTGACTTTTAGCAATTTATGTTTTTTTTAAATTTATTATTCTCTCTCATATTTCTTTTCTTTTTGACCACAGTGCCCTTTCCTCATTTTTGTCTGAAGATAAGGATATGGAAAACAATAATGAAATGGTATGTTTTTTCCTAGGGCTTCTGTAACAAGCTGGGTGACATAAAACAACAGAAATTTTATTATCTCTCAGTTCTGGAGGTTAAAATTCCAAAATCAAACTATTGGCAGAGGCATGCTATCTCTGCCTGCTTCTGGACTTTGCCAGCAATCCTGGGCATTCTTTGATTTGCATTGTATAACTCTTAATTGTTGCCACTGTGATCACAGTGCCATCTTCCTTCTGTGTGTCTTTGTGTTTCCATGCATTTCTTTTTTTTTTTTTTTTAAGTTCTGGGATACGTATACAGGATATGCAGGTTTGTTACATAGGTAAACGTGTGCCATGGTGGTTTGCTGCACCTATCAACCCATCACCTAGGTATTAAGCCCAGCATATATTAGCTGTTTTTCCTGATGCTCTCCCTCCCCTACCGCCACCCCCAATAGGCCCCAGTGTGTGTTATTCCCATCCCTGTGTCCATGTGTTCACACTGTTCAGCTCCCACTTATAAGTGATAATGTGCAGTGTTTGGTTTTCTGCTCCTGCATTAGTTTGCTGAGGATAATGGCTTCCAGCTCCATTCGTGTCCAGGCAAAGGACATGATCTTGTTCCTTTTTATGGCTACATAGTATCCCATGGTGTATATGTGCCACATTTTCTTTATCTAGTCTATCATTGATGGGCATTTGGGTTGATTCCATGTCTTTGCTACTGTGAATAGTACTGCAATGAACATATCCATGCATGTATCTTTATAATTGTCCCTCCTCTTCTTATAAACCCATCAGTCACATTGGATTAAGGGCCCACCCTATTTCAGCATAAGCTTATCTTAAATTACATTTTAGGTACATCTGCAAAGACCTTATTTCCAAATAGGGTCACCTTCATAGGTACCAAGAATTGGGACTTCAACATGTTTCTGGGGACACAACTCAACCTACCATAAATGGTAACAGACACCAATAATTTTAAAACAACAGATTATAGTTGACATGTGACTAACAAATTCACACTAACTGTCAGCTGCTAAAACTTAGTTGAAGTATTACTTCCCCTTAAGCAACTTCCCTCAAAACTCCTCTCCATCTCACATTTTAGGCAGAGATAGATGTCTCCTCCTTAATGCTGTAGGTCCTTGTAATATTTCTACCATAATATTAAGACATGTTCTAATTATTTATGGGCCAATATCTCCCCCTCCAGAATATGAAATCAGAGAATCTGTCTTATTCAGCTTTTTAGCCTTAGCACCTCACATCATGACTAGCATGTAGCGGACATGCACTGTATAGTTGCTTTATTAAATTTATTATCTGACACATTGTCAAATTGATAGATATCATAATGCCAACAGGTTTCCATTTATTGTATACTTTTTATATAGCCAGGCATTATCTAAGTATCAAGAATTATGAAAAGTCTGAGATTATTTTTTTTAAACCAGTTCGCCTACCATTGTTTTATAGATGCTGGCAGAAAAGAATAGACTTCAGGGTCACAGATGAAGGACTTTATTATTTATAGCAGAGCAGGAAGCATAAGCCTCAAGTCTGCATCTATTCTTTACCTACCGGGATCTCCAGGGGCATTATAGCGGTAGACTCACATGAGTGCTGCTCATAGAGTGGGTTTGTATCACAGCTAAGGAACCCCAAGTTAGGAAACTCCAATGTTTTAAAGAGGGTTGCTAGCAAACTTGCCTAATCTTTGTCCTAGAGGGCAATACCATCTTAATAAACACAATAATCCTGACCTCTGCCCTGATGGGAGACATTATCTCTGTCTTCCAAGGCTGTTTCCTATACAAACATCATTAAAAAGATAGTCCAGAACAAAAGTTAATACAAGACATGCAGAAAGGCCCTGAATTGTCTCCCAACAGTAAGTGTTTTGTATCCATCGATTCACTTTCTCTTTACTTATCATATTTCATGCCCCTTTCTAGATAAGCAAACTAATGCAATTATCTCATGACATAGATAGTAAGTTGCGTGACACTGAGTAATTTCATGAGTTTCCTTTGATTTTTTGTTCAGGACGTCAGAAAATCGTTACATCTCACTGTTTTGATTTCATGAATGTGTAGTGCCGGGAACTTTTTCTTGTTATTTTATCCTCTTCAAAACAACTCTAAAATACAAGTATGCTAGGAATAAAATCTGTGCCTACCTCATTAAAGTGGTGCCAATATTAAATGAGTTAATAAAAGGAAAGCACTTTCTGTAGTGCCTGGCATTTGTTAAGTGCTCAATAAATCATAGATACTATTTTATAGATTGTTAAATGGGGCATAGAATGATTAGATGCTCATACAAAGTGACAAATTTGTAAGTATCAAAGGTGAGATTTGAGTACAACATGTCTAACTTCAGGGTCAACTCTCCTAAACACAACAATATGATAGTGTTACTCCTTATACTTGTTATCCTCCTCTTCATGCTGTCTAACACCAGCTCTTCTGTACAATGCTTCATTCCCCTGATAACCTTTCTATCCTGGTTCTAGTTCCCTTTCATTTTCGACCCTTCGCACTGCTTTGTGGATCTCAGTGTAATGATGCCTCTCTGGAAGTCAGATTCTTAGCCTCCACTGACTCTCTCATATACATTGGGCATCTCCAGGGAGGCAGATATGGCACACCATATGCTGGACACTTATACACCTTTCCAAGTCTTCATACCCTTTGTTAGAAAAGGTTTTCAAATGCAGTGATTCTCAAGCTCCTGGGTGCAGCCTCGGTGTCGTATGAAATACATAGAATGTATCAGAAACAGTAATGAAATAGACTGCAATGAGGCAAAACTGAATAAAATGGAGAATGTTAGAGTGCATCACACATGAGAAAGGTAAATAGTGTCCTTGTGTGTGTCTGTGTGTGTACATGCGCTACCTGGTCCCAACAGAAATTGTCAAAGGTTTGAAAGCCACTTCTTCAGTAAAATTACATATGCAGAAATCTGCCTACTGGTAAAACCTCTTCACTCTAGAATCTAAATATCTGATCTAAATATTTTATTATTATTATTTATTATTATATTTCCTTTTCAAACTCTTTTTAGGCTATGGTAGACAACTTGCCATCAAATTACTATCAACTACATTACTCTAACCTGTTTTTCCCCCAGTATTGTTGCCCACTGGCAATTTTTCCAGTAGGCAGTCTACCTGATAGCATTTTAGAGTCATGCACATATCTCCAACATCCTACGTGATCAAGGAATATCGATTGAGGTTCTAACACAATTAATCTGGCTCAACCATTATAATAGGGTCTTATTTAGTCTGAGAAATATCTTAGTATTAATAAGAATAAGTCCATTTACTTTTTTTCCTAGGTATAAACACATACAATGTTCATGCTAATAAAAAACTCTTCTCCAAGGATGACCATATCTCTATGTTGTTCACACGCAGTCTGCCTCTTATTGAATTTTCTTGTAATGTACTCATATATTGGGATCTATCTTTCAAATACATTTCCTTAACTTTAATCAAGAATCAGTTAGAAATTATTAATTAATCTGTCATTTATCTGATTTTTTCAATGCAAATGTCTCCTTTGGTGGAAGACCCATATCTTCCAAACCGGTATCTACCCCCCGAAAATGGGAGACTCAAAATAATGCAAGGCATGGTGCCCACTCAAGAGCTCACAAAGCATCCTAGAAATGGAAACTTTATTAAAATGAAAAAAAAAGAGAGTTCACAAAACATAATACATGAGACTCCATAATGGATAAAACTATACACTTTGGTGGTGTTAGGAGCTGGATTATGTCTTCCCTCCAAATTCATGTGTTGAAATCTAACCCACAGTGCCTCAGTATGTGACTATATTTGGAGATAGTCTTTAAAGATGTTTCTAAGGTAAAATGGGGGTGTTTCATGTAGGCCCTAATCCAATATGGCTGGTGTATTTATAAGAAGTGATTAGGACACAGATATACACAGCAAAAAGACAACGTGAAGACACAGAATGAAAATGGCCATCTATAAGCTAAGGAGACAGACTTCAGAAGAAACGAACCCTGATGACGCCTTGATCTCAGACTTACAGCCTCCAGAATTGTGATAAATAGATAGATAGATAATCATAATCAATATGTAGATACACAGATTCTTTTTAACAATTCACTACTGAATGTCATTAGGAGATATGGCAAATTGCAGACTGAAGCAATAAATTATGATGTATTCTCTTACAGAAGCCAAAAACAGAAATAAGGAGAATACTAATTTAAAATTCAAATTAAGTTTGGGGGATGATGTGTGCCCTGATGGGGCGCGCTGAGCGAGCAAGGAGGCACAGAGTCACCTCAGAGCGCAGGGTTTCTTGACCATGTGGACAATGTAAATTTGAATTCCAGATCCAAGTAAGAATAAGGAAGTGGCACCCAATCCTCTGAGTTCTGATCTCCCAGCCTTGGCCTACCAGTTTTTTTGTTTGCTTTCCTGTTGCATCTTTGATACCATTTCCTAGAGGCTGCTCCATGATTTAACTTGAAATTCTGAAACAAAGATAGAGGAGGCAGTGGGAAAACTCGAAGAACTCATTGAGTCTGAAGTCCCACCAAAAACATCTGAACAAGAGACAGCAAAGGAGGAAGATGAATCTGTAGAACTGGAATCTCAAGTTCAGAAAGATAGTGTAGCGGATTCTACAGTTCTTTCTTCAATGCCCTGCTTGTTGATGGAGCTGAGAAGAGACTCTTCTGAGTCTCAGCATCCACAGAGAGTGACAAGCCTACAACTGGCCGAGTTTATGAGAGTGACTCCTCTAATCACTGCATGCTTTCCCCTTCCTCTAGTGATCACCTGGCTGATTCAGACACGTTGTCTTCCGCAGAAGAGAATGAACCCTGTCAGGCAGAAACAGTGGTAGAAGGAGACCCTTCAGGAGTGTCTGGTGCCACAGTTGGGCGCAAGTCTAGGAGGTCCCGAACTGAAAGTGAAACATCCACTATGGCTGCCAAGAAAAACTGGCAATCCAGTGATAAACAGAATGGGTTAAAGGTCATCAGAGCCAAAAGCACAAGGAGAGGATCAGACTACTGAGGCACAAACGGGAGGTTGCTGCAAGCAGTACAACCTGCTGCAGGACAGTAAGTAGTACCAGTGATAGTGACCTGACTTGTGACTCAAGCACGAGCTCATCAGATGATGATGAAGAGGTTTCAGGGAGCAGCAAGACAATCACTGCAGAGATACCAGATGGACCTCCAGTTGTAGCTCATTATGATATGCCTGACACCAGCTCTGACCCAGAAGTGGTAAATGTGTATAATTTATCGGCGGCTGCAGTAGTTCAAGAGCACAATAATTCTATAGGTGGCCAGGACACAGGAGCTACCTGGAGGACCAGCCGGCTTCTAGAGGAGCTGAATGCAGAGCCAGGTCATTTGCATCCAGGATTCCTAGCAAGTGACAAAATATCTGCCGGCAATGCACCACTCAATGAAGAAATTAATATTGTCCCTTCAGACAGTGAAGTAGAGATTGTGGGAGTTCAGGAACATGCAAGGTGTGTTCATCCTCAAGGTGGTGTGATTCGGAGTACTTCTTCATGGAAGCATGGCTCGGGCACACAGTATCTTAGCAACAGGCAGACACAGTCATGGAACTGCTGTGAGCTGCCAGCAGACTTGGGCTTCACCAGCAGAAGTTGTTGACCTTATCTTGGATGAGGATAGCAGGCATAAATACCTACTGTGATACAATGTCACTGTGTTTCTCCTGCACTGTTCCCTTCCAATTCCTCATCTTTGTGACATGGAAGTTCATTGTCATGGCTTCAGCTTCAGAAGCTGTTTGTGGCATTTGTAGGATTCAAACTCATGGAAAATTCCCTCCTTTCCTCCTTTTCTTAATTAAGAGAAGTCACTTAGGAAACAAATGTAAATTAAATTTAAATAACCTGAAAAACAATGATGGGAGAAACTCCTAAATTTTTACATTCTGGCATTCAATATAACATTTTTATCCATTTCAGCATCATATAGGCATTTAAAGGGAATCAAATATCTCTGGAACACAAGCAACAAAATTGAAAAAGTTAAACAATTTAATTAATAATGTGTGAAATATACAAGGTTCAAAAAAAATTATTGAGGCCAGGCACTGTGGCTACTGCCTGTAATCCCTGCAGTTTGTGAGGCTAAGGCATGAGGATCGCTGGAGGCCAGGAGTTTGAGACCAGCCTGGGCAACCTAGTGAGACCTTGTCTCTACAAAAAATAAAAATACATAAAAAATAAAATAGTTCTTGCAAAAAAAACAAAGTATGGAAAAAAGAAAAAAAACACAGTTTACATATTCTTCTAATTGTAAACTCATTTATTAAAGAAACAAAGGCCTTTTTTTCTCTTTTCAAAAAGGTTTGCTCCTGTTCATAGCTCCTACCCACTAAGCACTCAGAACACAGAAGAGCCCTATAAGCATGCTATGTGGAGCACAAGAGAACTTTTCTGGATGGAAGAATTGCTATATTAGTTTCCACTGTCTCTATATTGGATGTAAGGAAAAGAAAGCCACCCCAGTCCTTGCACAGCGAGCCGTGCAGAATATGCACTAGATGCCTGCAAGTCATAAACTGGAATATGAGACCCTCCATCATCAAGTATAGCCAGTGTTTCTGGGTTTACTTCTCTCTATTCCTCACTTTCTCTCTAGCTGTGCATCACCGTTTCATTTTCTAGTTCTTTGCTTTTTTCAACGTTGGCTTTCCCTCCTCTTCCTACTTATACCTTTTTCTTCATCCAACACCCTATCATCAAAGTCACCACTCTCTACAACTCACCACTCCTCCAAGATTTTGCTTTCAAACCCCTCTGTGAAAACTTTTTGATTTTCTCAAGCCATATATAAATCATTGCAAGTTCATTGCACTAGGCTTACACATTTTTTATTTAATCTTTTCTATATCTTAACGGAGCAGGCAGTAAATATTAAATGAAATATCACATGTAAAAATGCATGGCAATGGCTGAAGCTTAGTGGGCATTCAGTAAACATCATTAGTATGATGATGATGTCTTAATCCATCCCTTATTCTCTGCTTACCATAGGGTTCTGTACATGGCTGATCCTCAATAGATATTTATAGGCTATGTTATAGAAACACATATCTTGTTCAGAGACTCAAAGGTGAAAAAGTAATCTTTTTAAAATTTTATTATTTCAAAGTTTCTTTTCCCCCCAGGTGGTTGATATGTACTTTCAGTCAAATTGACTTTTTCTGTCCTTTTCTGAAGCAATGAAAGCAGAATACTTAGCTGTTGAGAGAAAGGTAGGGTAACTGGTAAAATATATTAGTTAATACATTATTATCCTACTACAAGTGATTATAACTCATTGATTTATTTTCTAAACACTCCATTTAACATTTAGTTGATTAAATTTAACAATTATAGGAGGCCTTCCCTGAGGAAAGGAAGAAAATTTTTCCTATTTATAAATTCTCCTCATAAACAATTTTTCTTGTGTATACCTTTAGAGATACCTTAAGAATTTCACAACCAGATATAAAATATGGTTTACTTTTTTTGGAGAGTTATTAGGAAAAGATAGTTATGGCCTGTGAAAAGAAAAAGTAGTAGAATAATGCATAATAAGTACTGATTTTGCCACAAAGGCTTGATACAGATTAATAAAAGTGAAAAAAAGCAAACCTTGGCCTCAAAATTACATTATTGTAGTGTCTATAAGTGCCAAAACCAGCTCGGTCGGTGTCTCACGCGTCTGTGTGAAGAGACCACCAAACAGGCTTTGTGTGAGCAACAAGGCTGTTTATTTCACTTGGGTGCAGGTGGGCTGAGTCCAAAAAAAGGAGTCAGAAAAGGGTGGTGGGATTATCATTAGTTCTTATAGGTTTTGGGATAGGTGGTGGAGTTAGGAGCAATGTTTTGTGGGCAGGGGGTGGATCTCACAAAGTACATTCTCAAGGGTGGGGAGAACTACAAAGAACCTTCTTAAGAGTAGGGGAGATTACAAAGAACCTTCTTAAGGGTGGGGGAGATTACAAAGTACATTGATCAGTTAGGGTGGGGCAGAAACAAATCACAATGGTGGAATGTCATCAGTTAAGGCTATTTTCACTTCTTTTGTGGATTTTCAGTTGCTTCAGGCCATCTGGATGTATATGTGCAGGTCACAGGGGATATGATGGCTTAGCTTGGGCTCAGAGGCCTGACAGTCAGGGAGACCCTAACCCAGCAGTGCTAGAGGAATTAAAGATACACACACAGAAATATAGAGGTGTGGAGTGGGAAATTAGGGGTCTCACAGCCTTCAGAACAGAGATTTACCTCTGTTCTGAGAGCCTCGAACAGAGATTTACCCACGTATTTACTGACAGAAAGCCAGTGATAAGCACTGTTTCTATAGATTATAGGTTAACTAAAAGCATTTCTTATGGGAAATAAAGGGATGGGCCAAAATAAAGTGATGGGTTTGGCTAGTTATCTGCAGCAGGAGCATGTCCTTAAGGCATAGATCACTCATGCTATTGTTTGTGGTTTAAGAACACCTTTAAGTGGTTTTCTGCCCTGGGTGGGCCAGGTGTTCCTTGCCCTCATTCCGGTAAACCCACAACCTTCCAGCGTGGGCATCGTGGCCATCATGAACATGTCAGTGCTGCAGAGATTCTGTTTATGGCCAGTTTTGGGGGGCCTATTCCCAACATCCAAGGATGGAGGTAAGATGCCTTTTAGAGGAACCAAAACAAATAAGATGAGACTAAGGAAAGCAAGACTCAGCAACTATAAAAGGAAGAAATTAATCAAAACCTATTTGGATATGGAGGCAGAATTCAGCATTTTCTAAGGCAACACTAGAAAACCATGAAACATTTGGGTGGAGGAAAATGAAACAAAATGTATTTTTATTGTTTTCACAAAATACATTTTAGTATGCATATCTGTAGCAAAATCAAACACTATTACAAACATCTCTTTCAAATTAAAGAGTAGGGAGAATCTAAAAATTCTTTTTAAGAAAGTAAGGGATAGTAGTAAATAAATATTCAGATTACTATTTTTGCTATATAAGATATGTAAAATATTGTTGCTATTGTCTGTATTTTATGTGCCAACTATATTGTTTCATTTTAATGGAGGTAAAAATACACAGAATATGTACATACAGGTCACTCCAGATTTTTGTCTCTAGCACATTTTTCAAAAGAATGTGAAGATCCTTAACCAAAATTCTTCTAACCAGAAGGCATTCTGTTTATTTATTTTTTATTTTTTATTTTTATTTTTTGAGACAGAGTCTCACTCTGTCTCCCAGGCTGGAGTGCAGTGGTGTTAGCTCACTGCAACCTCTGCCTCCAGGTTTCAAGCTATTCTCCTGCCTCAGCCTCCCTAGTAGCTGGGATTACAGGTGTGAGCCACTACACTCAGCTAATTTTTGTTTTGTTTTGTTTTTTAGTAGAGACAGTTTCACCATGTCAGCCAGGCCGGTCTCAAACTCCAACCTCAGGTGATCCATCTGCCTCGGCCTCCCAAAGTGCTGAGAATACAGGGATGAGCCACTTCACCCAGCTCACCAGGAGGTGTATTAAAGAGCCTATCCTCAAGTATAGGGAAGAACTATCACCTAGGATTGAACAGAATTGAAAACAAAATTTTTTCCTGAGAAAATGTATTTAATTTTTACAGTTAGTATTTAAATAAAGTAGAAAATGATGCCATTATTGTTGTGACAACTCAAGAAGTCTGCAAATTGTCATATGTATCTACTTACTATTTTATCAGTTTTACCTTCTCCTTTCTTTTCTATTTCTGAGTCTAAAAACAACAGTATCTTTAAGATCATACAATGCCTTCCTCTTAACATTTATGACATCATTTGAAATAATATTATGCAAACTCAACAGCTTTCTCCTAAATGCTATTAGCTTTATCCTAAGTCATTTCTTTGCTATCATATAAATGTAATTTTTCAGCTGCTAAAATAATAATTTGTCATCTTATTTAGGTTAAAAAATGAAGAATGAGCAGACAAAATTGTAGGAGGCATTATACCTTAGTAAGTATAACTAAGTGGCTGGATTTACCTATGTAACTATGGGTTCAAAGATATCCCTAGCATTTGTAATTCAAATTTTCTACTCACGGTTTTAGAGTTTGCTAATTTACTTTGAGTGCCTTTATTAGTTAATAACATCTAAAATTTAGTGAACTCTTGCTGTATGTCAAACATTTTGTCTGCATTATCTCATTTAATCCTCACAATTCCCCAAGAATTACTCTCATTATTTAAAAAATAATAAATCTATGATAAAAAGGAGAGTTACTTTGCCAATGTCGTACAGACAGGAAGCTGGGGAACTAGATTCTGAGCCCAGGTCTGTCTGATGACAGAATTACAGAATTCAGAATCCATGTTCCTCTATACTCTCTAGAATTTCTCTAGAGTCTTTCATTCCCAAGTGACAATAATCTAAACCAGCTTTTAAAAAGGAAGAATGGGAAGAGTGTTACTGGCTCGGGGAACCAAATCAAAGAGATGGTAAAATTTGTCTCAAAGGCAAGTAGATTTTGTGCCTGAAGCAATGCCAGAACTTTCTATCCCTTATCTACGACTATCAGATATTCCATTCTTTCCTACAGATGAAATTTTTCCCTTCAGGGGATCACCAATGGATACACTGGTAGGCAATGGTTGTGGTTTATTTTAAATATCACCAAAGAAATGAACACTTTCTCAGGAAAGTAGAAAATTGGATTAGAGGAGAAACCAGTATTAGGTGGAACCAGTCATTTTGGACATCAAAAGAGGCCCAGAGGGCAGTGGTAGAGGCAACCTAGGTGACAAAAGTCACCTAGTTAATACCTGAGTTAATACACGGGTACTGGAACCTCCTAACTGTGTGATGTTAGCAAACGACTTGGCTTCACTTAAGTATCAATTATTTTGTTATCTGAAAGTGGTACTTTAAGAACTAAAATAATTAATGCATAAAATATAATCTTAGTAACAATCTATGGAGTTTGGATAAACACAAGGATACTGAAGAAAGGCTAACAATTTGATGCATATTTAAACAGATAATTTTTAAATATTTATTTAGCCTTTATTGAATTGTTGAATTGGGATTGGGTAAGCATTGTGGGCCACTTCAAGTTCAAATTCAAAAATTTGGATTTATTGCATGCATTAAAATAACACATTTCTAGCTTATTGAAATTGTCTTTCAATTTTGTTCGCTTCTAGACTAGAACATTAGTATAGAATGTGATCTGAGAGACCAAAGTAGACATCCCTTTGCCAACTAAGACAGACCCTAAAGTTAAGGAAATAGGGTTCTGGGCTCCGCTGGCATGGCAACTTGCTAAATTTATATGGCTACAAGAAAGACCACACTCTTGCTAAACACCTTAACAATAGGAGCTATCAGCCAAATTGTCAGACCCTTCCTAACTAATTTAGAACCCAGGCCACTACAACTCTGACTGGGCAGAAGACCAGTCTTACAAACATTCTCTCCTGATAAGCAACTGCAGACCTCAAGCCAGTTTTGACCAGCTTATAAAATTGCACACAAACTGTCTTTGTGTCCTGTAGTTCACCTTCTGATGTAAATAACCAAATTCTACCTCATTTTAATGCTAAAATCCCACTCCAAAGTAAACACAGGATGTATGTTACCTATACATTTATCCATTTGTGCATGTGCTCAACTCTCCTCATAACATGTGTAGCTTTTCCACTAAACCTGATGAATATATATGACTCTATTTTGTAATACAGACCCCGTGAGGCATAAAAGCCAACCTGCCCTTTCCCTTTTCAAAGAGAGAGCACCTTCAGTTCACACCAGAGACTGTCTCTCCCTAGTTTGCAAATTGATATCACCAATAAAACCCCCATTTCTACTATTTAGCCATCTGGTAGTCTCTTGGATGACAGGAGTTAAATTTTTTTATCCCTAGGGAAAAAGACTACAAAATGCATTGTTTGTTTTCAGAATGTCAGCTGCCTGCAATTGCTAAGTTTCTGTCACTGTCAGCTGGCTGTTTTCAGAATTAGTGGCAAAAAGTAAAGCTGTAATATGTAAATTTTGTATCACTTAAATATTCAATTAATAAAGTTCATCATTGTGAGATGTGTTTTTGTTATTATTTCCAATTAAACAACTTGTCTACAATTTAGAAGGAGCAGGTCGGCGTTACATTTTGCTAGCTACATGAGGATGTGTGTGTCAGAGGCGTGTGAACCAGAGCAACTCCATCTTGAATAGGAGCTGGGTAAAATGAGGCTGAGACCTATTGGGCTGCATTCCCAGAAGGTTAAGGTATTCGAACTTACAGGATGAGATAGGAGGCCAGCACAAGACATAGGTCATAAAGACCTTGCTCATAAGCAGGTTGCAGTAAAGAAGCTGGCATTACACCACCAAAACTAAGATGGCCACAAGAGTGACATCTGGTCTTCCTCACTGCTGCACTCTCACTAGCACCATGACAGTTTACAAATGCCATAGCAATGTCAGGAAGTTGCCCCATATGGTCTAGAAAGAGGAAGCATGAATAATCCACCCCTTGTTTAGCATATCATCAGGAAATAACCATAAAAATGAGCAACCAGCAGCTCTTGGGGCTGCTCTGTCTACGGAGGAGCCATCCTTTTATTCCTTTACTTTCTTAACAAACTTGCTTTCACTCTATGGACTTGCCCCAAATTCTTTCTTGTGTGAGTTCCAAGAACCCTCTCTCGGAACTCAGGATCAGTTCCAAGAGAGGTTCAGCACCCCTTTCCTGTAACATCTTTCTGGTGACCACAGAAGTGACTACAGTGTGGAAATCCCCAGTAAGTGGTGGAGTACTATAACATCTTTCTGGCGACCACAGAAGCAACCATAGTGTGGAAACTCCTGACTCAAAGTCTAACTTTGGGTAAATGGTGGGGTATAGTAACATCTTTCTGGTGAACCACAGAAGAGACGATACTGAAGAGACCCCTGGCCCAAAGGAAAATCATCTGCACGCACCAATTGGCTGACTTTGGGTAAGTGGGGTGCATATACTAGGGTAAAGGATGGGCTTGGGTTAGAGGCCCAATGTAGGGGAGTTAGAGTCTCTCTTAAGACAGGTGGGTTAAAGGCCCCTCTTAAAAAAGACAAGGAAACTTGAGCAACCTTGGGTTAGAGACCCAATTTAGGAGGGTTAGAGTCCCTTCTAAGATTTAGGGGGTTAGAGGCCCCTCTCAGTAAAGTCCCTCTGTGCTAAGAATGGGTTTGGCACTCTGGGACGTTAACTGCTATTCTCTTTGGATCAATCTGCCTTGCAATCTTTGCTGATGGCTATAGGTGACAGGATTAGGCACGTACAGGATCATGGGACATTCTGCTCCCCCAAAAGGAGAAACCTGTGAGTGATGGGACTGCTGAAAAAAATCCCTTCACAACAGCAGCCACCTGAACTTTTCAGTGTCATTGCAATAGGTGGGTCTTTGGACTCCTGGAGCGCCTCGTCTTTTGGACTCCCCACTTTGGACTCCCTGAGTGCTTAGCCTTTTGGACTCGCTGAGTGCCTCACCTTCCCCACCCTGCCTCAGGCGATGCTTTCGCCCACCCCCCTACTCTCTCTCTCTCTTTCTCTGTGCAAACTTGTTGAACGGTAAAATTAACAGTTTATCTCCTACAAAGTTTTAGTTAATTCGAAAAAAGGACTTATGAGGCTAGTCCTAAGCTGCAGCAATTTTGATGTGCCTTGTGTGTCTTTCTGTGTGTTCTATAATGGCGAAGGATATCTTAGGATAGAACACAGGCTTAGGACACCTGTAAGCCCACTTTTCAAGACAGCCCAGCAAACCCGTCAGTTACAAACTCTGCTGCAAGTCACTGAAAAATACTGGATGAGATTTCCCTCTTTTTTGTATGTCCTTGGGAGCTTGACCTTGTAATCAAGTGGCAGTACTTTCTCTTGGTCTCTGCCATCACAAAGGCATCCCAGGTTCAGGGTTCAATTTCCCGCTTAGAGGATGAGTCCTTTTTCTTCTGTCTGTCTGTGTATTTATATGTGTTGTGTGTGTTATATAAAAGAGCTTTAATTGGTTTAAAAATAATAAGAGCTTAAATAAAATATTTTGCCATAAAAGTAAAAAGTATAATGCCTTTTATTTATTATAATGCCTTTAGTAATCTTTAGGAAATAAAAACAGCTTTAAAGATTATTGGTAAAATGTAAACATTTGGTCTAAATTATGCAGGTCAGATAGTAAGTTTCCTAATGCTTTAAGTTCATAAACTGCTTCTTTGACTTTTGAAAATTGTTCAATTTACCTTCTTTAGAGAGATTCTAGATAAGGCCTGGGGACATGTGGAGTTAGCCACACTCCCTATCTGTGCTGGAATCAGCCCTTACCTGCACTTCTGCCTGGTGTGTCCTAGGCTAGGCTCCACACCTAGTACATAATTAGAATCCTGAACTTACCAAGGTTTTCACCAAAGTTAAGTCACTAAGGGTTAACAGTATGCCATGTATTTGAGACTACTGAAGAAACATTTCTACATGCAAGGTGTATAAGGAAAGTAGAATGTACTTTTGGTAAAAGATTATAAGAAGGCATGGGAATGTGAATTTTTCTTGCCTACATTAAAGGGTTAAAGGATTATTTTAACTTAGGATAAAGCTGAAGGCTTAAGCAAATGGTGGAAGGTTTGTGAAAAATTAATTGTAAAAGAGATTCTGTGTGTAAACATATTGACTAAAGTTAAAGGGGTATTATACAGTTTTTCTGTAAATTATACATTGAAATAAAAGCACAACAGGTTTTTCTTGGAGTAAAAACTTGCTTATAATCCACTCTTTAATAAAAATTTGTAAAGGAAAGGGTTATAAAAAGTTTATCAAAATCTTACCTTATGGTCAAACTAATTAAGATTAAATACATTTGTCTTTAAGGTTTTATTAAAAATTTGGTTTGACATCAATAATGCACTAATGCAACAGTGGCATTTGGCTTACTTGGTATAAAAGTTATGCAGGAATCATTGTCAAATATGAAATGGTGTTTGGCTTTTTTTGAGCTGTATTTGTATAAATGTATTATTGGTATATGTTTCAAAATTATGGGAAACTCCTATAATTTTGATATGACTTAGTGTATGTATTAACAATTGTTACATAAAATCATTGTATGATACAGAGATAACCAAATTTTCTTGTCAATTGTGTCTTTGACTGTGGCTGCCCTAAAACATTTTGCCAGCCACAGACAATTGTTGTCTTGTTTTGGTCCTCTTTAGAAGATGGTTTTTAATCAACTGTGGAATTCTATCAGGTGTTCTTAAATGCAGGTTTCTGGTAACTTTGGAGATTATAACATCAGAATAAATGAAAAAAACATTAAGGATTTTCATGGAGAGCTAAAATATTCATGAATATCAAACAGAACAGTAGTTAACTGCATGACATAAACTAAATACGTCTGAAGTAATCTTTGTGATTTTGCTTTAAACATTTCTGCAGCACACCAGCATGGCACATGTATACATATGTAACTAATCTGCACATTGTGCACATGTACCCTAAAACCTAAAGTATAATAATAATAATAATAATAATAAATAAAATTTCTGATCCTGGCTGGGTGCGATGGCTCATGCCTATAATCCTAGGCTGAGACGGGCGGATCATGAGGTCAGGAGATCGAGACCATCCTGGCTAACATGGTGAAACCCTGTCTCTACTAAAACTACAAAAAAAAAATTAGCCAGGCATGGTGGCAGGCACCTGTAGTCCCAGCTACTCAGGAAGCTGAGGCAGGGGAATGGCATGAACCCAGGAGGCAGAGCTTGCAGTGAGCCGAGATCATGCCACTGCACTCCAGCCTGGGTGATAGAGCAAGACTCTGTCTCAAAAAAAAAAAAAACAAAACAAAACTCCATTGCTGATCCTTTGTTTTGCTTTTCAGAGTAATGGAAACTTCTACTTTAAGCTATTTACAGCTTTTAACAACTGAGTAACGTATACTTCTGTGAACAAAATTTGAAGCATATTTGTTTCTCTCTACCTGATTTCTCCAAACTTTGGAAACTATTTGTGAGTATTCTTAATTTATGACAATATAGTTATTTGCATAAGTGCAATAAGCATCTGTTTGCTGTGATAACAGGACACAGTTGAAAAAAACTGGATATTTTACCAAGGCTTTGACTGGAATGGTGTGGTCTCCTTTAAGGAATCAGACTTCACTTGTAAAACCAATGAAAGCCCTTTGGAGAACTGGCCTCATACCTTGCCTACACAATCCCTGTACAGGGTTTCTGACCTGTTATAAGTAAAGAATGTCACTTTCTAACAGGTCTAGGAGCCCCAGGTTATCTTGGTACCCCAAGAGGAGAGGAATTTTCCCAACTCATAGTTATTTGAGGGTACAACCCCATGGCAGGGCTCAGCTCTAAAAAAAGTCTCATCTAAGATTCCTTCTAAGGAACAGAGTTCCATCAAAGCCAATTTCAAAAAAGCTTATGTAAAAAATAATTATTCTTCCTGCACTTTTACAAATAATCAGGCCAAGTATAATAAAACAAATCTGTCCTATCATGATTTGTCTTTAGTAAAAATGGGAAACTGGAGAGAGGAATTATGTTTCAAAAACTATGATACACTTGTTATTAAATTCTAGTCTCATCAGTTGTTTTTAAGTTTGTTTTTGCAATTTAGGCTAACCCTGCTTATTCCTGTGAACCAACCAGTGATTTCTGGCTGCTATTCAGAAGAAACAAGAGGGATAAGTGATGTAAAAATCTGGATCAATATTATAATCTTGGGCATATTGGAATCAGCTAGCAACCTCATATCAGCTTAGTTCCAACAGTTGCTCAGTTCATGGAAAGCCTTCTAATCTAGTTTACTTGGAATAATTTTACCATTTTGTTTACTCTTGTGGAATATACTGCTGTTGTACTCTTTGTGTAGGAATGCAGGACAAGCTTACTGAATGTTTTCTTAAATTGAACATTTATTAATCTTCCGGATGTTACCTTTTGTCTGAACTGGGAGTTATGAATGGCCCTCACCATACCAATGCTTTCTGACTGAGCTCCCCTCTACCCTGAAAATAAGAGACCCTAATAGTTATGCAGGAATATCATTGCCCCTATTCAGCCTGAAGTAGTTACGGAAGATGGAGCTTTGTCCCTCTGCAACCCTTAGGATTAACAGTTCTCTTATAAAAGTGGCAGGGGAACGGGGAGTGGGGGAAGGGGGCATGGTGGCTCATGTCTGTAATCCCAGGAGTTAGGGAGGCTGAGGGGGTAAGATCACCTGAGGTCAGGAGTTCAAAACCAGCCTGATCAACATGATGAAACTCCATCTCTACTAAAAATACAAAAATTATCTGGGTGTGGTGGCAGGTGCTTGTAATCCCAGCTACTTCGGAGGCTGAGGCCTTGAACCTTGAACCTGGGAGGTGGAGGTTGCAGTGGACTGAGATCTTGCCATTATACTCCAGCCTGGGCAACAAGAGCTAAACTCCATCTCAAAAATAAACAAATAAATAAAAGAAAGGGAGGGGGAAAATCTCAGAGGCATGTGAACCAGAGCAACTCCATCTTAAATAGGAGCTGGGTAAAATAAGGCTGAGACCTACTGGGCTACATTCCCAGATGGTTAAGCCATTCTAACTTACAGGATGAGGTAGGAGGCCAGCACAAGACACAGGTCATAAAGACCTTGCTGATAAACAGGTTGCAGTAAAGAGGCCAGCATTATACCACCAAAACTAAGATGGCCACAAGAGTGACCTCTGGTTGTCCTCACTGCTACACTGTCACCAGCGCCATGACAGTTTACAAATGCCACAGCAATGTCAGGAAGCTACACTATGTGGTCTAGAAAGTAGAGGCATACCTTATAACTAAAGGGGAGTTACCCTATATGGTCTAGAAAGGGGATGATATGTTTAGCATATCATCAGGAAATAACCATAAAAATGAGCAACCAGCAACGCTTGGGGCTGCTCTGTCCATGAAGAAGCCATTCTTTTATTACTTTACTTTCTTAGTAAACTTATTTTCACTTTACTCTATGGACTCACCCTGAATTCTTTCTTGTGTGAGTTCCAAGACCCCTCTCTTGGGGTCTGGATCAGGACCCCTTTCCTCTAACATGTGGAGAAAGAGTATGGACATTTGAGTTAACTGAAACCATAATCCCATCTTTTTCCAATCATTGTGAGTGCCCTTCTTAAGATTGATAATTTACGCATTTACCTGGCTGATTCACCTCTAAATCTAGTTCTGTCTACTTTATGGGTGGAAGTAAGTGAAATAATTCATGTAAAGATTTTAACACTGTAACTGTAACAGGTCTGTTGCCCGATGCACAAGGCAAGTAAATACGCAATACAACAGAGAAACAGGTTTAATCATAGGGCCACCAAATGAGGAGACAGGAGGAAACCTTAAATCCATCTTCCTGAGGAGTTTGGGGCTGGGGGGTTTTCAGGGTTTTAGAGGGCAAACGTATAGAGATTGTTGATTGATCCAAGAGTGCAGGGTGAAGTGATGGGACAGGGAGATGAAGAAACTGTAGTATGCTGATTCTGTTTCTTGGTAGGGGTCTTTAAACCAGTTGGCACCAGCTATTTCACTGGAATTTGGAATCTGAAAAATATCTTAAACAATTCTTAAACAAAAGACATATGATTCTAATGTCAGAAGTCCTACCTATGTTAAAGAAAAACCTTATGATTCTAAAGTCAGAAATCCCATCTATAGAAACAAAGGGAATGCAAATGTCAGTATCTAGTGCTACGTGACTTTTGGTTACAGGAAGTGGGTCAAATTGAAGCCTGATAAATGTTTAATTATATTTCTTTCCAGAATTCTCATTTACCCTGCAAGGTGATTTCAACACAGTGTTTGCTCCATCAATAGTAATCATTTTTACCTGTATTTATCCATATTTACCCATAAATATTAACTATGTATAATACGGATGTTTGAGGAGTGAGGAAGAGGCAAGTAAGGAAGAATTCAGGAACAGGCTTGTGAGAGGAATAAGAACAAATTAGACTTCTTTGCAGTTTTGCCTGTTTTGTGGTGGCAGTCAACGTGATCCACAAAACAAGTTGCATCAGACTTCCACTACGACAAGTTTTCTATAAGAGCCATCATTCTGAAATGCATATAAGATCATGATCATCCTGAACTGGTTACCTTTAGCCAACAGAATAAAATCCGAATGGCTTAGAAAGGCATCTATTGAACCTGAATTAATCTACAAATTTAATGCACTCCTAATTAAAATCTCGGCAGAGCTTTTCTGGGAGCTTGATGGGTTGATTTAAAACATATATTGCAGAACAAAAAGGCCAAAAAAAGTGAAAAAAATCAAGAAGAATAGAAAAATAGGAATATTAACCTGCTGTGGCCAAAATGTTGTGTTCCCCCAAATTCATTTGTGGAAATTCTAACCCCAAAGGTGATAGTGTTAAGAAGTGGGGCCTTTGGGAGGTGATTGGATTAGTGCCTTCAGAAAAGAAGCGTGAGGGAGCTTGTTTACCCCTTTCACTGTGTGAGGATACTGCCAAGAAAGCATTATTCTATAAATGAGGAAATGAGCTCTCATCAGAAAAGAAATCTTCTGGTGCCTGTGATCTTGAACTTCCCGGTCTCCAAAATGAGAAATAAATTTCTGTTGCTTGTAAGCCACTCAGTTTATGATGTTTTGTTATAACATCCTGATAAACCAAGACATTACCAAATCACACACAAAAAAATTATTTTAAAGTTCTAGTATTTAAAATGGTTATCATTATAACCATACCATTTTAAATACTACATCGCAGGGATAGACAAGTGATTAATGAAACAGAATACAGACATTTGATAATTGGCATTTTAACAAAAGTAAAATGACGAACTATTTTATAAATAGTGCTAGAAAAATCAGTAATTCATATGAAACAAAATGATCTTATTTTTCTATGTTATTTTATATACAAAAATAAATTCCAAGTGAGTAAATATCTTAATATAAAAATCAACTTTTATCACTTCTGGAAGTAAGGGTAGTAGCCTATATTTAGGACTCCAGGTCAGATGAATTTATTAAACAAACATAAAATGTGTAATCTCCAATAAAAAAGATGGGTAACTTTGACTACATTAGAATTTAAAACTTTACTACTAAAAGTGACCTTATAAAATGTGAAAAGGAAAGTCTAACGATTACTAATATTTGGAAAATATGAAGGTTACCTACAAATCAATAAGATAAAGAGAAAATCTAATTAAAACAAAAACAACCATCAAAAAGGCTAGGAACAGGCAAACTGCAAAAGGAGAAACTCAAGTAGCTAATAAGCAGATGAAAAGCTGCTCAATCTCTCTAGTAATTAGAGAACTAAAAAGTAAAACCACAATAAAATGTGATTTCATATTCGTCAAACTGGGAAACATTTTTTAAAAATGTTTCATATTGGAAAGAAAGTGAAGAAATAATTATCCTCATTCATTGCTGAAGGAAATATACATTTCCTCTGGAAAGAAATTTTGCAATATCTCATAAGTTGGAGGTGTATGTGATCTAAGAGTCAAACTTTCACTCCTAGGAATGTATCCTAGAGAAATTCTCACATTTTTTATATAAGACATATGTATGAGAATGATTTTTTAAATCATTGTATGATATGTACGATATTATTATGTAGCACCCATTCTACAGTGTTTTACCTATAGTAACTCTTTTCAGCTTCACAATAACCCTCTGAAGTAGATCCTAATTTTATCCTCATTTACAGATGAAGAAATTGAGATACAAAAGAGGAAGAAATTTGCCGTGTTCATAGAGCTGATAAGTGGTGAAACAGATTTAAAGCAGATAGTCTGGTCCCAGAGTCCATCCTCCTCACCCATATGTTATAACAGCTCATACGCCTAAAGGGAAAAATTTAGAAACATGTTAAGTGTCCATCAACAAAGAACTAAATAAGTATAGTCATATAACAGAAAATTTTACAGTTTCATCTATTAACAAGGGCAAACTGGGTGTGGTGACTCATGTCTGTAATCCCAGTATTTTGGGTGGATGAAGTGAGAGGATTGCCTGAGGCCAGAAGTTCGAGACCAGCCTGGGCAATATACTCAGACCTTCCTCTTACTATAGACAAAAAAGAAAAATAGCTGGGAGGGATGGCATGCCCCTGTAGTCTCAGCTATTCAGGAGGCTAAAGCAGGAGGATTGATTGGGTTTAGGAGTTCAAGACTGCAGTTATCTATAATATTGCTACTGCACTCCAGCCTGAGTAACAGAGGGAGACTCCAGACTCCATCTCAAAAACAACAATGACAACAAACAAACAAAAACACCAGAAAAATCTTGAAAAAAAAAGTTGAAGATCAGTATGTCAATTTGATATCATTTATATATTTTTATACATTTATACACCATTTAAAAATAAATAAAATACATTATTTTTAGATATATATAATAAAGTGAATATGTTATATATAAGAATAATAAATATCAAATTCTGGTTAACAGAAGATATAACTTGAAGGTACAATTTATACATCAATAAAGCTGGAGGAAAAAATAAAGCAAAGAAATTAGTTTAACACCAGAAAGAAAAAAAAAAAAGAACAATTAATGAAGGAAATGGGGCCAGAGAGGAGTATAGAAGAAATTTCAAATATATCTTAAGGTTAAAAAGGAAGAATTTGAAGAAAGCCTGGCATAACATTAATGTTTGTCAAAATTATGAGATACTCAAATGTTTCTTAAATTATTTTGCATAATTTCCTGTATGTATATTTTATAATGACACTACTACTTGTAAAAATCATAAAAGAAACTCAGCTTGGCACTCACTGTGCAACTTTCTCCTATTTCCTTGTTGCTCTAGATTTGTGAAGCAGGTTGATGTGGTCTTTCCAGGGAGGAAATCTCATCTACTCCTAAATCCTACTATCTTATTCCTAACAGTGTTTTCCATGTGGGCTCCTAAGGTTGTGACTCATCACATTGTGAGTTCTACTCTCCTTGCAATGGCTGCTAGATCCAAAGTGGCATCTAATCTTGGTCACATGTGGTGCCATCCCAGCTCTCCCTACCCCTGTCATTCTTGACTCTGATTCCTACCCCTGTGATAATGATGAGTTTCCTTGGGGAGTGTCTAGTGTCCTTTGTCCTTTTAAGGAAGGTCCAGCTCAAACCATAAGATTGATTATAATAAAACTCAACCATAAAAGACAATTATTCCTATATCCGTTTTCCTTCAAGTCTCCTCAGGTATTATGCTAATTTTTCTCTATTCTTTTCAGAAGACTTTGAACATTTCCTGACAAGAAGATTAAAGAGACAGCTTTTATAAGGAAAAAATAGCAACTACAAAATCATCATCCTAAATTCATATCACTAAGAAAAAGACATGTAAGTGCTTCTTCTCCAAAAAAGTATGGTCCGCTTTAAGATGACCCACTGTCCATTCCAAAACTGAGAAGGTATTGACAGCTTTTTAAAATATATATATTATGTATATATATACATACACACACATATATATATATTTTTTTTTTTTTTTTTTGAGACAGGGTCTCACTTATTGCCCAGGCTAAAGTGCAGCAGCACAATCACAGCTCACTGCAGCCTCAACCTCTGGGGTTCCAGTGATCCTCCCACCTCAGCCTTCCTAGTAGCTCAGACCACAGGTGTGCACCGCTACACCCAGCTAATTTTTGTCTTTTGTACAGACAGGGTCTCCCCATGTTGCCCAGGCTGTTCTCGACCTTTTGTGCTCAAGCAATCCTCCAGCAGTGGCCTCCCGAAGTTCTGGGATTACAGGCATGAGGCACGGCACCTGGCCTGACAGCTTTTAAGTAGTAGTACTGATTGCTTAGTTTCTGACTAATCAGGTTCCCACCAGTATGATTCATCCATATTTTAGAAAACCTGAGTGTGGGTATGATGATATTCTGTCTCTACCTTTCAAGTCATCTGCAATTTTAAAGAGATAATTTTTATTATTTTATAGAGTCATTTTTACACAAATTTACACTTTAAGGGAAAGGAATTATGTTCCCACAGCTCAATTTCAGGCATCATTGAGCAGGTGGGAGATCTGCCCCCTTTTTCTGTTTTTGTTTAATTAAGGCTTTGACTTTACTTATGTCTCCATGTAAGACACTCTTTTACTCATGCATTTTATTTCACATAACCAATTCAAATTCTTTCATTTCAACATAGATCATTTCTACCTAATTAATATTTATATCCATATAGGAAATAAGTATTTAATATTTGTCTGTTGTAATTTTTTTTTAAAAATCAATTCATCTCTTTCTTTATACAATACTATCTAAAATGCAAAACAGTATTGGTTTAATAAGCTCTCACACCATTTCATAGAAAATTACCTTTATCATCCCTGTCTTTCTGTATTGGGATAGAATTTCAAAAGGTAAAATAATACTGTTTTTATGATGATAATGTTATCATAAAATAAATAAACTAACATTTTAAAAGCATTTATTATTTCAGATGTTTTTCCCTGATTACAGACTTATTCTATATAATTAACTCTACAGTAATTAATCATACAAGAAGATAAACTGTGCACATTTATTTTTGAGAAGGCAAAAGGGAGCCTCATCTGTGGTATCCTACACAGTTTAGTGTCTTTTCAGAAACATTTCAAATTCCTTTGGGCCTGTGACACACTTTATTTTACTAACAAAAAAGGGAAGGCAAACAAACTCCCTCCATCCATTTTTTAAAATAAAATTGTAAGACTCGTGCACAGAATGTTTTTGGCAGAAGTCAAAACTTTATTATTCTCCCAACAAACTTCTTGAGAGCTTCTTTAATGATTGTGATATAGGCTCTGCCACATACCTGGCGATAAGATGTGTTTGGCAGATAATATCAGGATATCATCTGAGTGTATGGCTATTTACGTTAGAAGTGCTTGTACCTAAGAATCATATGGTTTTAGAAACATCAATGTTCAGCAAGCTCTAGATATAGCTATGATTTAATAATGTTTATCTTTAATTGATTCAGTAAACAGTTGTCAAATGCCTGCTATATGTCAGGGAATAAGAGCTAAGGAAACAAAACTAATAAAATTACTTTCTTGATTGAAGGAATCTCAGTTTCGTGAAGAAATAAATATGAATAAACAAGAACAAAAAAGAATAATATTACACATAATGAAGTGGATAAAATTTTATTTGCCACAATGCCTCTATGGTAGAGTGTATTATTATGCATAAATACTCACTGTCCTTTCTGTTTGAAGAAGAGAAATCATAGCTTCCTTAACGTATTGATGCCATATGTGCCTGCATAACTTGATTGACTAATGAGACATGAGATTAAGTGATACGTATCACATAGGCCAACATGGAGTTTATCATTCTACTTTCCTTTTCCCAAGGAAAAAGGAAAAAAAGAAATTGACTATTAGCGTTTCTGCTAGAAGCAGCAATATCTTCCTGATCTTCAAGTAAAAAATACTTAGATTCATAGCTGACCTGGATTGAACATGTAAGGTGAGTGAGGACTAAACTTTTGTAACTAAGCCTCTGAGACTTAGGGATTATTTGTTACTTGATATGGTTTGACTGTGTCCCCACTCAACTCTCATCTTGAATTCCCGCATGTTGTGGGAGGGACCCAGCGGGAGGTAATTGAATCTTGGGGCAGGTCTTTCCCATGCTTTCTGTTCTCGTGATAGTGAATACATCTCACGAGATCTGATGGTCTTAAAAAGGGGAGGTTCCATGCACAAGCTCTCTTTTCTTGTCTGCTGCCATATGAGACCTGCCTTTCACCTTCTGCCATGATTGTGAGGCCTCCCTGGCCATGTGGAACTATAAGTCCAATAAAATTCTTTCTTTTGTAAATTGCCCATTCTCAGGTCTGTCTTTATCAGGAGCATGAAAACAGACTAATAAGTTGCTGCAGCATAACCTATCCTATCTGGACTGATACAGTCTCTTGGAGTTGCATAGCATATGTTTTAACAAAATGCTCCAATAAGCCCGTGTGAAGTAAGATTGGAGCCTCTGAAGTCATAGATGGAACTTCACTAAGAGGACTACGCCACTCCAGTTGAGATTCAAGGAATTCATTTGCTGTTAGTAAGATGGACCAATACTATTAGAATTAGGGGTAGAAAGGAGAGGTAGTAGAAGATAAGAAAAAAAAAACCACATAAACAAAAAACTACAGAAAGCAAAAAACTGCCTAAATATGAGACTTCTGTGGGAGCAGGTGGAGAATATCAGGGCTAGTGATTTGCGTTTTTACAGTCCTCGACATTAGCTTAGGTACCACTATATACTACTAAATTGTTAAGCACTAGGCTACTAGCATTAAATTACTCTATGACATATTTCTTTCCTAGAGTGAGACACAAAATAGATATGGAAAACAAACGGAAAAAAATCCAGAGCAAGGTACAAGCTTCCTGTGTCTGACTGGCTCTACTTGCCCACATAATTATCACATCCCTGCCCATTGACTGATTCCTGTGATTTGTGTTGGCAAGCTGCCTTGCTTGAAGTTTATGGATTGGTTTGCATCCATTTAGAGATCAAGGAACATAAAGCATAATCAAATATATGACACCATATAAATATATACATTTTGGTAGAACTACTTTGGCATAAGGCCTAGACATGTTTTTAGGTTCCAACAATTGAACAGTTGGAGTTTCCAAACAATTGTAAAATATAGCCAGAATTTTTTTTTTTTTTTTTTGGGGGGGGGGGGATGGAGTCTCGCTCTGTCATCCAGGCTGGAGTGCAGTGGTGCGATCTCTGCTCACTGCAACCTCCGCCTCCCAGGTTCAAGCAGTTCTCTTGCCTCAGCCTCCTGAGTAATTGGGACTGCAGTTGCACACTGCCACACCTGGCTAATGTTTTGTATTTTAGTAGAGATGGGGTTTCACCATGTTGTCCAGGCTGATCTCGAACTCCTGAGCTCAGGCAATCCACCTGCCTTGGCCTCCCAAAGTAAGTATAGCCAGAAGTTAACGCTATTGCAATAGAGGGATAGAGAACTACCTCCAATATATGTATTTCAATGTAGCTCTTTAGAGATAGTGCTATATGTTTATTTATTTTCTATCTTTTTAGTAACTTTAATAGTTGAAAGTTTGGGATGAAAAATGAAAGGTCAGCAATAATAACAGATGGTGCTGTCTGCAAATAGTGCAGGACAGTAACTAGTCAAATATCACGGACAACATTTCTTCAATCATTCCACAGAATATGTGAATTGTAATCTGTTCTTGGCACTGAGCTGAGCTTAATTTTTGGTCCCTGTGAACCATGTTAGAGCTCCTAGTCTTGTGGAACAGCAAAATATTTAAATTCACAATGCAGAGAAGGCCTTTTTCTTCTCATTGAGAACAAACCAGTCTAGAACCGATGACTCTAATACTTATACCAAACCACCATGCCTTTATAGATTTCATCACTTAGTATGTGGATTGTATAGAAACTCAATAAGATATTTTTTCTATTTATGCTTTCTGTCAGTAAGATAATAATGTGGATAATTTGATATTTGAATTTATCTGATCAAAGAAAAGTTCGTCACAAAATTATCTCAGCATTTTATATTATCTCTCAAGCACACCATTTATTTGCTCTTTGATATTTTTTCTGAAGTGTTGATTTTGATCATATCTGAAACATGTATAATTCCAATCCAAGTAAATTCTAATTTATGTGGTTCATTTCACAATCTTTAGGAACTTAATTACAAACAGTAAAATAGTTCAACGTCTGTAACTTTTTTGATTATATTAATTAACTTTAAATTCTACAGATTTTTAAATTAAAGATTTTTAAGGAAAAAAAATCTAGAAACAGGAGGAAGAAGAACATGAAATCACAAATAAAATCACAAAATATTTTTAGATACAGACAACTCTTGATTGCTCAGAAAATTAACTAGTTTCAGATATTCTGAAAGAGCTGGTTAGAGAGTGGGAGGGTGTTAAGGAATCAAGCAGGTGATATTTCTCAGTTTGAAGTCAGTAATTTGGAGTTTAAGCTTTAATGTCCCCTTTCCTACCTCCTATAAGGGTTGCTAATCAAGGATAATTACCCAGATTATAAAGCTTTTTCCTGGGGAGATAAATGAACAGAAGAAGGACACAGCTGCAAAACCAGGATGAACAATGCTTCTCAGACTTTACTGTGCCCACTAATCACATGGGGATTTTGTTAGAATGCAAATTCTGAGTAAGCAGATCTCTAACAAGCTCCCACCTAATACCTACACAACTGATTCTTGCATCACACTTTTTTGAGTAGCAAGATTGGACTTAGTTCTAATGATGTTTTATCTATGACTTACTCATTATTGCAGTTAATTGAGTATCCACTCTATTTTTTCTTGCATTAGCAGAATTGTTTACTTATAGGTGATAAAATGATAAAAATAATACAAATCTCTTTACTTATGTTTCTAATCTATTATTTTGTTTAAATGGAGTAGAAGTTGGAAGAATGAAATTGAGACAAAGGTATTTTTTCAAATAGCCATTTTAGAAAAATTAGGTAGCAGAAATAAATAAACATCTCTTTATCCAAATGATAGCTTGTTTTTAATTTGGCCATATAACATTTTTATTTAAAATATCTAAAATAATTTATATAATAGTCAGTTTGGTCCTATCTAGCTAGTTGGCTTAGAGCAATTTAAATTTTATGTCTCCACCTGTAAAATAAATAAATTGAATAAAATTAGTTGGATTGCCTTAAAATTCTGAAATTGTATAAGGACGTTTTTATACTTTTACTTAGCACTAACACAAGTTAACACTGATCAGTGAATCTAGTAAAAGTTTGACCTCAAGTCCTAAAAAATCAAGTGTGAAACAATATAGAAATCTGATATCTTACTGAGAAAGAAAAATAGGATAACAGGCTTGAATGCCAGCTCTGCTCCTTCTTGACTGAGGAACTCTGTTTTGCTTCAGTTTCTCATTCAATAAAAAGGGGAAGGAAAACTGAAAATGTGTTGATTAAATTCTTTAAATTGCTGATGACCTTACAAAGCTGAAAATGAGAAGCAACATAGCATGGAAGATTTTTGCTTTTTTTTCCTTTTTGTACACCTCTGATAGAAGCCTCAGATAAAAGTAAAACTCTCAAAATTCAATGTCATTTGTAAATTAATCATGACAACTACAGAGGGTGAATAAGAACTGTCAGGTTTTATACTACTATAGTAGTCAAAGCCAACTACAATGCTCTTCTAAAAGAAAGGAGGTATTCTTAATAGAAACATCAATTTTGAACTTTATTATTATTATTTTTTTTTTCCAGGTAGTCTTTATGCCATTTTTTTTCTTTTATTATTATTATTATTATTATTATTATACTTTAGATTTTATGGTACATGTGCCCAATGTGCAGGTAAGTTACATATGTATACATGTGCCATGCTGGTGCGCTGCACCCACCAACTCGTCATCTAGCATTAGGTATATCTCCCAATGCTATCCCTCCCCCCTCCCCCCACCCCACAACAGTCCCCGAAGTGTGATGTTCCCCTTCCTGTGTCCATGTGTTCTCATTGTTCAATTCCCACCTATGAGTGAGAATATGTGGTGTTTGGTTTTTTGTTCTTGCGATAGTTTACTGAGAATGATGATTTCCAATTTCATCCATGTCCCTACAAAGGACGTGAACTCATCATTTTTTATGGCTGCATAGTATTCCATGGTGTATATGTGCCACATTTTCTTAATCCAGTCTATCATTGTTGGACATTTGGGTTGGTTCCAAGTCTTTGCTATTGTGAATAATGCGGCAATAAACATACGTGTGCATGTGTCTTTATAGCAGCATGATTTATAGTCCTTTGGGTATATACCCAGTAATGGGATGGCTGGGTCGAATGGAATTTCTAGTTCTAGATCCCTGAGGAATCGCCACACTGACTTCCACAAGGGTTGAACTAGTTTACAGTCCCACCAACAGTGTAAAAGTGTTCCTATTTCTCCACATCCTCTCCAGCACCTGTTGTTTCCTGACTTTTTAATGATTGCCATTCTAACTGGTGTGAGATGGTATCTCATTGTGGTTTTGATTTGCATTTCTCTGATGGCCAGTGATGGTGAGAATTTTTTCATGTGTTTTTTGGCTGCATAAATGTCTTCTTTTGAGAAGTGTCTGTTCATGTCCTTCGCCCACTTTTTGATGGGGTTGTTTGTTTTTTTCTTGTAAATTTGTTGGAGTTCATTGTAGATTCTGTATATTAGCCCTTTGTCAGATGAGTAGGTTGCGAAAATTTTCTCCCATTTTGTAGGTTGCCTGTTCACTCTGATGGTAGTTTCCTTTGCTGTGCAGAAGCTCTTTAGTTTAATTAGATCCCATTTGTCAATTTTGGCTTTTGTTGCCATTGCTTTTGGTGTTTTAGACATGAAGTCCTTGCCCATGCCTATGTCCTGAATGGTAATGCCTAGGTTTTCTTCTAGGGTTTTTATGGTTTTAGGTCTAACATTTAAGTCTTTAATCCATCTTGAATTGATTTTTGTATAAGGTGTAAGGAAGGGATCCAGTTTCAGCTTTCTACATATGGCTAGCCAGTTTTCCCAGTGCCATTTATTAAATAGGGAAACCTTTCCCCATTTCTTGTTTTTCTCAGGTTTGTCAAAGATCAGATAGTTGTAGATATGTGGCATTATTTCTGATGGCTCTGTTCTGTTCCATTGATCTATATCTCTGTTTTGGTACCAGTACCATGCTGTTTTGGTTACTGTAGCCTTGTAGTATAGTTTGAAGTCAGGTAGCGTGATGCCTCCAGCTTTGTTCTTTTGGCTTAGGATTGACTTGGCGATGCGGGCTCTTTTTTGGTTCCATATGAACTTTAAAGTAGTTTTTTCCAATTCTGTGAAGAAAGTCATTGGTAGCTTGATGGGGATGGCATTGAATCTGTAAATTACCTTGGGAAGGATGGCCATTTTCATGATATTGATTCTTCCTACCCATGAGCATGGAATGTTCTTCCATTTGTTTGTATCCTCTTTTATTTCCTTGAGCAGTGGTTTGTAGTTCTCCTTGAAGAGGTCTTTCACATCCCTTGTAAGTTGGATTCCTAGGTATTTTATTCTCTTTGAAGCAATTGTGAATGGGAGTTCACTCATGATTTGGCTCTCTGTTTGTCTGTTATTGATGTATAAGAATGCTTGTGATTTTTGCACATTGATTTTGTATCCTGAGACTTTGCTGAAGTTGCTTATCAGCTTAAGGAGATTTTGGGCTGAGACAATGGGGTTTTCTAGATATACAATCATGTCATCTGCAAACAGGGACAATTTGACTTCCTCTTTTCCTAATTGAATACCCTTGATTTCCTTCTCCTGCCTAATTGCCCTGGCCAGAACTTCCAACACTATGTTGAATAGAAGTGGCGAGAGAGGGCATCCCTGTCTTGTGCCAGTTTTCAAAGGGAATGCTTCCAGTTTTTGCCCATTCAGTATGATATTGGCTGTGGGTTTGTCATAGATAGCTCTTATTATTTTGAGATACGTCCCATCCATTCCTAATTTATTGAGAGTTTTTAGCATGAAGGGTTGTTGAATTTTGTCAAAGGCCTTTTCTGCATCTATTGAGATAATCATGTGGTTTTTGTCTTTGGTTCTGTTTATATGCTGGATTACATTTATTGATTTGCGTATATTGAACCAGCCTTGCATCCCAGGGATGAAGCCCACTTGATCATGGTGGATAAGCTTTTTGATGTGCTGCTGGATTCTGTTTGCCAGTATTTTATTGAGGATGTTTGCATCAATGTTCATCAAGGATATTGGTCTAAAATTCTCTTTTTTTGTTGTGTCTCTGCCAGGCTTTGGTATCAGGATGATGCTGGCCTCATAAAATGAGTTAGGGAGGATTCCCTCTTTTTCTATTGATTGGAATAGTTTCAGAAGGAATGGTACCAGTTCCTCCTTGTGCCTCTGGTAGAATTCGGCTGTGAACCCATCTGGTCCTGGACTTTTTTTGGTTGGTAAGCTATTGATTATTGCCACAATTTCAGCTCCTGTTATTGGTCTATTCAGAGATTCAACTTCTTCTTGGTTTAGTCTTGGGAGGGTGTGTGTTTTGAGGAATTTATCCATTTCTTCTAGATTTTCTAGTTTATTTGCATAGAGGTGTTTGTAATATTCTCTGATGGTAGTTTGTATTTCTGTGGGATCGGTGGTGATATCCCCTTTATCATTTTTTATTGCATCTATTTGATTCTTTTCTCTTTTTTTCTTTATTAATCTTGCTAGCGGTCTATCAATTTTGTTGATCCTTTCAAAAAACCAGCTCCTGGATTCATTTATTTTTTGAAGGGTTTTTTGTGTCTCTATTTCCTTCAGTTCTGCTCTGATTTTAGTTATTTCTTGCCTTCTGCTAGCTTTTGAATGTGTTTGCTCTTGCTTTTCTAGTTCTTTTAATTGTGATGTTAGGGTGTCAATTTTGGATCTTTCCTGCTTTCTCTTGTGGGCATTTAGTGCTATAAATTTCCCTCTACACACTGCTTTGAATGCATCCCAGAGATTCTGGTATGTTGTGTCTTCGTTCTCGTTGGTTTCAAAGAACATCTTTATTTCTGCCTTCATTTCGTTATGTACCCAGTAGTCATTCAGGAGCATGTTGTTCAGTTTCCACGTAGTTGAGCGGTTTTGAGTGAGATTCTTAATCCTGAGTTCTAGCTTGATTGCACTGTGATCTGAGAGACAGTTTGTTACAATTTCTGTTCTTTTACATTTATTGAGGAGAGCTTTACTTCCAAGTATATGGTCAATTTTGGAATAGGTGTGGTGTGGTGCTGAAAAAAATGTATATTCTGTTGATTTGGGGTGGAGAGTTCTGTAGATGTCTATTAGGTCTGCTTGGTGCAGAGCTGAGTTCAATTCCTGGGTATCCTTGTTGACTTTCTGTCTCGTTGATCTGTCTAATGTTGACAGTGGGTTGTTAAAGTCTCCCATTATTAATGCGTGGGAGTCTAAGTCTCTTTGTAGGTCACTCAGGACTTGCTTTATGAATCTGGGTGCTCCTGTATTGGGTGCATATATATTTAGGATAGTTAGCTCTTCTTGTTGAATTAATCCCTTTACCATTATGTAATGGCCTTCTTTGTCTCTTTTGATCTTTGTTGGTTTAAAGTCTGTTTTATCAGAGACTAGGATTGCAACCCCTGCCTTTTTTTGTTTTCCATTTGCTTGGTAGATCTTCCTCCATCCTTTTATTTTGAGCCTATGTGTGTCTCTGCACGTGAGATGGGTTTCCTGAATACAGCACACTGATGGGTCTTGAGTCTTTATCCAATTTGCCAGTCTGTGTCTTTTAATTGGAGCATTTAGTCCATTTACATTTAAAGTTAATATTGTTATGTGTGAATTTGATCCTGTCATTATGATGTTAGCTGGATATTTTGCTCGTTAGTTGATGCAGTCTCTTCCTAGTCTCAATGGTCTTTACATTTCGGTATGATTTTGCAGTGGCTGGTACCGGTTGTGCCTTTCCATGTTTAGCGCTTCCTTCAGGAGCTCTTTTAGGGCAGTCCTGGTGGTGACAAAATCTCTCAGCATTTGCTTGTCTGTAAAGTATTTTATTTCTCCTTCACTTATGAAGCTTAGTTTGGCAGGATATGAAATTCTGGGTTGAAAATTCTTTTCTTTAAGAATGTTGAATATTGGCCCCCACTCTCTTCTGGCTTGTAGGGTTTCTGCCGAGAGATCCGCTGTTAGTCTGATGGGCTTCCCTTTGATGGTAACCCGACCTTTCTCTCTGGCTGCCCTTAACATTTTTTCCTTCATTTCAACTTTGGTGAATCTGACAATTATGTGTCTTGGAGTTGCTCTTCTCGAGAAGTATCTTTGTGGCGTTCTCTGTATTTCCTGAATCTGAATGTTGGCCTGCCTTGCTAGATTGGGGAAGTTCTCCTGGATAATATCCTGCAGAGTGTTTTCCAACTTGTTTCCATTCTCCCTGTCACTTTCAGGTACACCAATCAGACGTAGATTTGGTCTTTTCACATAGTCCCACATTTCTTGGAGGCTTTGCTCGTTTCTTCTTATTCTTTTTTCTCTAAACTTCCCTTCTCGCTTCATTTCATTCATTTCATCTTCCAGGGCTGATACCCTTTCTTCCATTTGATCGCATCGGCTCCTGAGGCTTCTGCATTCTTCACGTAGTTCTCGAGCCTTGGTTTTCAGTTCCATCAGCTCCTTTAAGCACTTCTCTGTATTGGTTATTCTAGTTATACATTCTTCTAAATTTTTTTCAAAGTTTTCAACTTCTTTGCCTTTGGTTTGAATATCCTCCCGTAGCTCGGAGTAATTTGATCGTCTGAAGGCTTCTTCTCTCAGCTCGTCAAAGTCATTCTCCGTCCAGCTTTGTTCCGTTGCTGGTGAGGAACTGCGTTCCTTTGGAGGAGGAGAGGTACTCTGCTTTTTAGAGTTTCCAGTTTTTCTGCTCTGTTTTTTCCCCATCTTTGTGGTTTTATCTACTTTTGGTCTTTGATGATGGTGATGTACAGATGGGTTTTTGGTGTGGATGTCCTTTCTGTTAGTTTTCCTTCTAACAGACAGGACCCTCAGCTGCAGGTCTGTTGGAGTACCTGGCCGGCCGTGTGAGGTGTCAGTCTGCCCCTGCTGGGGGGTGCCTCCCAGTTAGGCTGCTCGGGGGTCAGGGGTCAGGGACCCACTTGAGGAGGCAGTCAGCCCGTTCTCAGATCTCCAGCTGCGTGCTGGGAGAACCACTGCTCTCCTCACAGCTGTCAGACAGGGACATTTAAGTCTGCAGAGGTTACTGCTGTCTTTTTGTTTGTCTGTGCCCTGCCCCCAGAGGTGGAGCCTACAGAGGCAGGCAGGCCTCCTTGAGCTGTGGTGGGCTCCCCCCAGTTCAAGCTTCCAGGCTGCTTTGTTTACCTAAGGGAGCCTGGGCAATGGCGGGCGCCCCTCCCCCAGCCTTGCTGCCGACTTGCTGTTTGATCTCAGACTGCTGTGCTAGCAATCAGCGAGACTCCGTGGGCGTAGGACCCTCTGAGCCAGGTGCGGGCTATACTCTCCTGGGGCACCGTTTCCTAAGCCCGTCGGAAAAGCACAGTATTCGGGTGGGAGTGGCCCGATTTTCCAGGTGCCGTCTGTCACCCCTGGAAGGGGAACTCCCTGACCCCTTGCGCTTCCCGAGTGAGGCAATGCCTCGCCCCTGCTTCGGCTGGCGCACGGTGCGCTCACCCACTGACCTGCGCCCACTGTCTGGCACTCCCTAGTGAGATGAACACGGTACCTCAGATGGAAATGCAGAAATCACCCGTCTTCTGCGTGGCTCGCGCTGGGAGCTGTAGACCGGAGCTGTTCCTATTCGGCCACCTTGGCTCCTCCCCCTGAACTTTATTATTAAGGCAATATTTAGGGTTAAAAAGTAGTTTACTAGTATTGTTTGGAATTTACTTTTGGAATTTAAAGTATTTGAGAAAAATCACATGTAGTAAACCCACTTCTGCTTCTGGCTAAAATGAAGTAATATGGACAAGATGTAACTTCATGACTGAAAAGAAAATTTTAAGAATCATACAAAAATTATGGGTTTTTAAGACATTGGAGATCCCGCAACTAAGGACAGTGATCTTTGAGAGACAGGAAACAAATGAGATGAGGCTGATAATTGCCCTACCTTACTACCTGGAAAGACTCATTGGGCCTCGATGCCAGGACAGGAAACACAGGAAGGAAACACAGGAAACACTTAATGATCTCCCTGACATGAGCAAACCGAGTTGCGAGTCCAGGGAGGTAAAGGTGGCTAGAGTTTTCAGGGCTGGGTATGTGACAGGAATGAGCTTCATAGAAAGAAGCTTTAGAGCCTTGGCCTACTTAAGTTCTCTGCTGAGTACTGATTAGTACATTCATGTGAAGAAACTACCCAAGGCCAAGAAAAGAGCCACCCAAAAGGATTAGAGGGAATAAACCCAGGAGTTAACACAAAGCCAGGAATAGTTACTTTTACCAAAATCCAGAGTGAAAATTTTACTAATTAATGGTGAATTAGCTAGACTGCTAAAAAAGGTTTTAAATCACTGGTAGAGCAAAATTAAGCCTAGAATAAATATTGCTTTGATAAAGGCTAAAAAGCCTTAAAAGCAAGAGACGAATGACCAAATGGTTTCTAAATGATGTAACCATTTCCCAGAAAAAGAGTTCAAGAATATTTATAGGAATAGGTAGATATCCAATATCTAATAAGGTAAAATACATAATGTCCGGCATCCAATCTGTTCTGCAAGGAGGCATGAAAATATAACTCATAATGAGGAAAACAAATAAATCAATGTAAACCAACCCAGAAATGACTCAGATAATGGAATTAGCAGACAAGAACTTGAAAACTGAATTATAAGTGTATTCCATGTGTACAAGAAACTAGAGAGAAGATTGAACACATTAAATAGAGATAAAAACGATATTAAAAATACAAAAGACAGAATCCTAGACCTTAAAACTTTAATATCTAAGACTTAAAATACCGATTTAGAATTACCAGTAGATTAGACATAGCAGACAGAGACTTTTGTGCTTGAATACACAACAATACAAACTATCCAAAATGAAACACTCAGAGAAAAGTCTTAAAAAAAAAAAAGAGCGCAACTTCAGTGAGTTGTAGTACATTTCAAGTGGTCTGATATACATGTAATCAGAGCCTTCAAAGGAAAGGAGTAAAACAAAAATTATTTGAAGACATAATGACTGAATCTTTTCTAAATTTGATGAAAATTGTAAGCCCACAAATCCAAGATTCTCAACAAATTTTCAAGCATGAGAAACATGAAGCAAACTACATCAAACTACATCATAATCAAATTGTTTAAAACCAGTGATAAAGAGGAAATCTCAAAAACAGTAAAAAAGACACATTACATTAAGAGGAACAAAAATAAAGATGACAGCAAAATTCTCACTGGAAACAATGCAAGCCAAAAGACATTAGATCAACATCTTTTTACGGATGTTGTTCAAGGAAAAAAAAACTGTCAATCTACAACTCTATGCTCAGAGAAAATATGTTTCAAAAATGAAGGCAAAGACACAAAGACATTTTTAGACATAAAACTGACAAAAATTTTATTACCATCAGTCAAAAAATATGTTGAAGCAAGTCCTTCAGACAGAGAAAATGATACCATATGGAAATAGGATCTATGCAACTGAATGATGAGAGCTGAAATGTAACTATGTGAGTATATAAAAGGACTTAAAAATAGTTTAAAATGTTTAAAAGGTATTTGACTGTTTAAAGCAAAAATGATAATATATAGTTGGGGGTTATAACATATGTAGAATTAAAAAGTATAACAAGATCAAAAAGTTTAAAGGGGAAATGGAGGCATCCTGTTGTAAGGTTCTTATACTACACAGAAATTGATATCTTATTTGGGGTAGACTATAATAGATTAAATGTGCATACTATTAAACAGTAAAGCAACAGTCAAGAAAATGAGAGCAATAAACTAATAAGAAAAAAATAGACAATCAAATTGTAAAAAAAGCACTCAACCCAATAGAAGATGGGAAATGAGAAAAGGGCAAAAAAAGAACAGACAGCACAAACAGACAACAAATAATAAGATGGTAGATTAAAATACAATCATATCAATAATCATATTAAATATTAATGATCAAAAAACTCAAAAAGGTAGAGATTATTGAGTAAATTTTAAAAAAGCAAGAACACACTGTATATGATCTACAAAAAAAACCCTTTAAGTATAAATAAACAAATATATTAAAAACAAAAAGATAGAAAAGGGCATGGCATCTTAACACTAATCCAAGGAAAGATATAATGTCTATATTAATATCAGACACAGGAGAATTCAAAGGAAAAATATTACCAGGGATAAAAAGCACCACTTCATTATAATAACAGGGTCAATTCATTGAGAGGTTATAACAATCCTAAATGTTTATGCACTTATCAATAGAGCTTCAAAACACCTATTTTTAAAGTTCTATTTAATAGAACTTTAAGGAGAAATATACAAATCCACAAATATAGTTGGAGATTTTAATACCACTCTCTCCATGATTGATAGAAAGTAGATAAAAAATTAAGTAAGGATGTAGAAGTTTCTAAAAGGTGATCAACAACTGATCTTATTTAAATTTTTAGAATACTCAGCAATAGAGTGAGGAGAGTACAAAAATACATTATTTCATGACAATTAAATTATTAATAGAAAAATCAATAGTGAGAAAATATGTGGAAAATATTTGAATATCTGAAAATACCCACATAACCACATATTTATTTGTAAATATTAATATCACATTTATAAAAACTCATATGTGAAAGAGGAAATCATAAAGGGAATTTTAGAATGTATTTTGAATTGAATGAAAATGAAATGCCAAATAGCAAGTGTAAAATAAAAAGCTATAAAAGTTCTAGAAGAAAAAACACAAATCCTTGTGATTAGAGTTTTCAACCTTGGCACTATTGACATTTGGGACTAGACAATTCTTTTGCATGGGGTGGGACGGGGCAGAGAGGGAGTGTGTGCACACGCATATATGTACGGGGTGAACTTTTCTGTGTGTTGTAGGATGTTTAACATTTTCTCTTGCCTCCACCCTACATGCCAGTAGCAACCCCCCACTGACACTAACTGTGATGACCAAAAATGTTTCCAGACTTTGCCAAATGTGCACTGGGAGAATTGAGAAAATTGCCCCCAGTTGAGAAGCACTAAAGATAGATATTTTACATAGAATATCAAAACACAGTCCATGAAAAGAAAAACATAATAAATTTGATTAATCAAAATTAAGAATTTTTACTTTTCTAAAGAGATTGTGTAAAGTATGAAAAGACAAGCTACAGAGCGGCAGGATGTATCTGCAAATAACATGTCTGGTAGATGACTTGTATCCAGAATATATAAAGGACTTCCAAAATTCAATAATAAGAAAGCAAACCATGAAATAAAATTATTAGGCAAAACATTTGAAACAATCACTTCACCAAAACGATATGTGGATGGCAATTAAGCCCATGAAAAGGTGCTCAATATAGTTAGTTATTAGAAAAGTTCAAATTAAAGCCACAATGATATACAACTGCCAAAAAATTAGAAGCTAAAACTAAAAAAGACTGGGCATACCAAGTGTTGGCAAGGTGGAACAACTGAAACCCTCATACACTACTAACAGGAATGTAAAATATTACCACAACATTGGAAAACAGTTTGGGAGATTCTTTAAAATTTAAATATTCACCTACCATGTAATACAGCCATTCTATTCCTAGGTATTTACCTAAAAAAAAAAAAAAAAGCATATATTCAAACAAAGAATAGTTCATAGATGCTTTATTATGCTTATAGCCGCTTTATTTGTAATAGCCAAAAACTGAAAAATAAAAATTCTACCAATAATTGAATGGATAGACAAATTGTAGTACATGTAAAGAATGAAATACTAGTTGGCAATTAAAAAGAATTACCCATCTTTATATGCAATAACATAAATGGCTCTCAAATATGCTGAGTAAAAAAAGCCAAAAGAAAAAGACAACATAGGATATAATTTCATTTATGTTAAATTATAGAAAGTGCAAACTAATCTATAGTGACAACAAATAACTCAGCAATTGAAGATGAGGGGAGACAGGAAGAAACTAAAAGATTTAAAAGGGGTAAATGCAGACTTTTGTGATAGATATAGTCATTATCTTGCTTATGTTGATGGTTTTACAGCTATTCACATATGTCATAAACCTACCAATTTATACACTTTAAATATGTACAGTTTATAGTGTGTCAATTATGCCTTAATAAAACCATTTTTCTAAAAATAAAGTACCTAAACAAAATCACATGTAATTCCTTTGATAGTTATAATATAAACATGTGATTTATGGTGAAAAAAAGGATAATTTGGGGAAGAATTGAAAGCAAGATTTTTTAAATGAAGGACAAACTTGTCATAGGCAATAAATATTGACACATTTTTTAGTTGGTAATTTTGCTGCACTGTTTTATAAGAGAAATTTAGCACTGTTAATTGTTAATTCACACTGTTAATTGTAAATTTTGCAACAGCACCATGATTCTATTCCATACTGATTTCTAGTGACTATGTGATGAGAATGATAGAGAATGACTCTAGAAGGGCAAAGAACTTAGAATGTTTCCTCCAATGTCTCTTCAGTACACACATTTTTAAAGGACAGGATAATAAATGTTTCCCAGGTGAGGAGGAGGGATAGGAATTGAGGAGTTTAAATATTATAGATGAAAGGAAAGTCTCTGTCTTCCTCACCCCAATTGAGTAATTAATCTCCTTCATGAGGAGAGGCTGTCCACTATACACAGGAGAAACAGTCATTCTTAGAACCATCTTTCCTACATTCATTATTTCTCAATCATTACCATTTAGAAAGAGCTTTGGATCATGGGGAAGAAAACAAAAACAAACAAACAAAAATACATAAAGTTGGAAGCCAGACAGATTTGAATTTGAATCTTGGATATTTCACTCATTAGCTGAGCCTTGGTTTTTAATCAGTGGAATGGATAAATTAATGTCAGTATTGCAGGATTATTGTGAAGATTAGAGAAAATTTGCATAAAGGATCAGAGGTGATAGGAAGACAGAAGGCTGAAATTGTCTAAGCTTCTTCATATTCATTCATTCATACATGTATTTATTCATGTGGCCACTTTTTATTTTAGCCTGTACTATGTATCAGAGGTCAGACACTCCTCTAGATGCATGAGTCAATCATTGAAAAAGATGTAACCTTGTTAAATTACAGCATAGAGGCCCACAGTTAAAATAAACATGGTAAATAAATAAATTACATCTGTTGTTAGAAGGTGAAAAATTAAAGCAAGTTAAGGGAATTCAGTAGCACAAAAATGGGGCTAGTTTTAATTTTAAATTGGAGGAGGGGGTGTTCAGGGTAAGCCTCACTGAGATAGTGACATTTGACAAAAGAGATAAGGGAATTCCCATTGTGAATATTTGATGGAGTGACATTCCACGCAGAGAGAAAGCTAGTGCAAAGTCTTAAAAGCTAAAGAACACCAATGAAAAACCATGAAAGACTAAGGAGAAGAAAGTAGACGAAGTTAGAGATATATGTGGGTGGTGGAGGGGGCAGAGAGAGGTGACTAGTAGAGATTGTAATGAGTCTTGTGCTATTGTAAGGACTGACTTTTGCTACAAGTGAAATAGAAAAAAATTTTGACTAGAGGCGTGACATAATCTGACTTATATTTTAAAAAGATCACTCTGGCTACAATATTAAGACTACAATGGGTAAGTATGAAAGCAGGAAGAATAGTTGAGAGGGTATTACTGGGCTCTAGGAGAGAAACAATAATGGCTTGGCCCTAGTTAGAGGAGGTGAGGTGGATATATTGTAAAGACAGAACCAATCCTGTCTTTTTTGAGGACAACAGGCAAACCCTGAATGAAGCGAACAGTTTGAAGACTCTTTCCTTCCTAGCCAGGCAGTAGACTGGGTTCAAAGAACTGTATCTAGGATCCATGGTTGTGCATAAGCATGACCTTCCATAATTTGGAAATCCCTATAAGTTAATGTGACTATGCCTCATATTTCTGTTCAAAATTTTCTGAGAAATTGGAAAGGAAGCCAAGCCTTCTTTAGCTTTTAAGCTGAGAGAATCCAAGGAGCCAAAGTGGATTTTTCCTGGTAGCAGTGATAAGGTCTAATAATCTGCTGCTGCTGCTATTGGCTTATAACAGAAGAGATACTGGTTCTCTCCATCACGTTCACTGCCGCCTGAAATTACAGTGATGTTCGTTCACTGTCCAGATTGCCCTCAGGAATGATGAACATATTCGCCAGCTTTCAAAAGTACTACCAAAGGTGGCTTTCAACTGTCCATAGGTGTTAATCCAAAAACCACTCCCTATTAAAGACAGTGCACACAAATCTCCATTCCAATTCCATTTTCTCAACCCAGGACAGTACTATGGCAACTGCACCTGAGATATAGTGAGAAGAACAAACACGTAACCATTCACCTGAGGGTCCAACAGTCTGTTCAAAGAACAGCAACAAAACATTTAGCATAGTTCTTTATTTAAATAGAACCTCTGAGGAAGAACTTTTAAGGAAGAACATTTATAGGAAATATTTCTGAAAATAAAACACATCTTCACAATAAAAAACACTCTGCAGATATATTAGGGTATGGACACTTGAAGTCTCAAATAGAGGATCCAAAGGAAGAAATACCACAAAAAGCAACACAAAAGCACTAACACATGGAAAATGTGAGTGAAGATGAGAGATGTAAAGGATAGTACAGGCAACTAATGTAACATTTGAAGAATATTAGTTCTAGCAGAAGGAAAAAAGACTACATGGAAAAGACGAAATGATCAAACAAATAGTAAAAGAAATTTTCTCCAAGCTAAATAAATATTTAAGCTTGCAGATTAAAATGCCTCATCAAATTCCAAGTAATGTTGATGACAAAAGATTTATGTGAAGGCACAATCTGAATTTTTGAACTGCAAAATTATAAGAAAGTGTTACAAGCTTCCAGGTAGAAAGAAGTCACTTGCAAAGAATAAGAATCATTTGTGTCCAACTTCTTATCTGCTAGAAAGCAAAGAAGTAATACTCAGACTACTGAGAAAAAAGGATGATAAACTAATCATTCTTTAGTCAGATCAGATACCAGTCTCCTGGAAGAGAGAAAGATATTTGTTAATAGTCAAATATTCAGAGAGTTTATCACTCACATTCATCATTTGAGGATAATAGTTAAAAAAAAATTATCGTTAAAGCACAGATTTACTAGAGCTGAGAATTTGAGATAAGGAAAATAAAAAGAAAGAAAAGATTAGTAATAACCCTAGCAGTACAAATGCAGCTAAATCTGAAAAGATAATGATACACTATCTGTCAGGAATATGGAATATAACTTTCTAAGAAATTATACAACTTGTGAAGAAATAAAATATTAAACTGCCTTAGTAAAATCTAGGAGTATAATTAGGAGCTGGAAAGAAAAAGGCAGGGTAGTTCTGAATGTTTCAGTAGACTAGGGAGATGTGGATGAAAGGAACAGGGGTCCGAAACACTAAATTATCAGACTGAGGAGTATGGCGGGGAAATGGGTTGTCACAGAAAAAATATTTTGTATGATTTGGGGGAATGATTTAACTGTTTAGGCCTTGTTTGTTCCATTTATTCAGCAAATAACGAATATAAACAGATGTCATTTATATGTCACATGCTTTTCTGTGGGTTGAAGGCACACCATTTGAACAAAACACACAATTTCTATCCTGTTGTGTTTCCAATTTTAATTAAAAAAAGAGAATACACTGAGAGATAAACTGTTTAGAGAAACAGAGTATCATAAGGGAGAGTTATATGGATATGGACATAAAAATAAGCAGGCATAAAAGAGACCAGAGTAGGTACTTCCTTGAAATTCTTGTTTGTCATACAAAGTATGATTAGTGTAAAAGTTTGCCAGAATACAAATAACATAGTTTTGATATGACCACATTTACCAATACTTAACATAATAATCACCAAATATCATAAGAAAAAATGTAGAAATGACTCTAGAACCTACTGGGAAAATCCAAGGGACCTCCAAAATAAAATGGCTGCAAATTCAGCTGCAAACGGTTTCCTTCAACTATAATACTTTGTATTACTTTCCACTTAAATAAAAATAAGTCTTCACCTTGACTCTTACCTCGTTTTGGTAAATTTTACTAAATAATTAAGAAAATAAAACTCTTAAATGATTGTATGAGTGAATAAATAACATGCATATAACCACTCCCAACTCTAAACACCACAGAATAGAAACAACAGCTTTTTATTTAATAAGATCCAATTCACTCTTAGGATCTTCACTTTCAGGTACTTTTTCAGAATTTCTTGTCTTTTTCTTTACCAATGTTCTCCACATAAAATGAGTTCAAGTTTCTTTGCAGTCATTAATCAACCAGCAAAAAGAAAATGTGTAATACATGCAAATTGAAGTATTTTATCCAAGATTTTTTATTGTGTCTTATCTATGAATAGAAAGATGTATGTATGTTTACATGCAATCTCACCTATTTACCTTGTTTCAGTAGTCTTACTTAATGTTCTGGATTTTTTTTTCTCTTCCTGTAGTTAAAATAATATGTAAGAAAAATGAGTTATATTTTTGTATTAAAATTTTTTAGCCAAAACTACAACACAGACTGGAGGAAAATATTTTCAACATAATCAACTGAAAAACAGAACCTAGAATATATAAACTTCATCAAATTTATGCAAAAGATAAATAATAGTATACTGTCCAACAGCATACTATGCACAACTAAAATGAAAGAATGAACAAGTTCTAGACATATCAACATTGGTAAATATATAATCAGGCTGAGTTAGAATGGCCAGTTCAAAAAGTTTATTACCATTTGGTATAATGTATGTAAACTTAAAATCTGAACTAACAATCCTATAAATGTCAATAGAATATATGCCTTTAAAAAGGGAGGTACAAAGATTGACTGCAGAAATGGACATTCAACTGTATCTATAATTTTCTTTTTTAAATGACAAATGTGACAAAATGTAAACGTCTTTAAAATCTAGGAAAAAAGTATTTTGGGCTAATTAAAATATTACACAATTATTAAATATTAAGTCATCTTGCTTTTAAACTTTGTGTCATAAAATATTGTCTATGTTGCTTTGAGTTATTCTAAGCAGCAAGCAAAAAATATATTATTATTCCTGAAAAAATGTGGTAGTTGACACCATTTTTTTGGTTTCTCAAATACTAGATCTGTAATTTTATCTTCAATAAAAAAGTTCTTTTATGCTTCATGAAGCTAGAAATCAATTGGAAAAATTTAGAAAAATTCCCAAATACATGGAAATTAAACAACAAGTTCCTGAACACTAAATAGGGCAAAAAGAAAATTTAAAAATTATCTTGACACAAACAACAATGGAAATACAGCATATCAAACTGTATATGATGCAGTGAAAGCAGTTCTAAGAAGGAACCTAATAGCAATAAATGCCTACATAAAAAAAAAAAAAAAAAATCTCAAATAAACAACCTAACATTACCTACATAAAAACGAGAAAAGGAAGACCGTAAGCTCAAAGTGAGTAGAAGGAAGAATATAATAAAGATCAGAGCATAAATAAATAAAATAGAGACTAGAAGAACAATAGAATTTTTTTTTTTTTTTTTTTTTTTTTTGAGACAGTCTCACTCTGTCGCCCAGGCTGGAGTGCAGTGGCACAATCTCGGCTCACTGCAAGCTCCGCCTCCTGGTTTCACGCCATTCTCCTGCCTCAGCCTCCCGAGTAGCTGGGACTACAGGTGCCCGCCGCCACGCCCGGCTAATTTTTTATATTTTTAGTAGAGACGGGATTTCACCGTGTTAACTAGGATGGTCTCAATCTCCTGACCTCGTGATCCGCCCTCCTCGGCCTCCCAAAGCGCTGGGATTACAGGCGTGAGCCACTGCTCCCGGCCGAAAAAAAATTAACAAAAGTAAGAGTTGTTTTTTTGAAAAGGTAGACAAAATAAATCATTAGCTAGACTAAGAAAGAGAGAAAAGTCAAATAGATAAAATTAGAAGTTAAAAAGACTACTAATATCATAAAAAGAACAGTAACAGAGTACTATGAACAACTATGTATCAACAATTTAGGAAGTTTAGAAGAAATGAATAAATTCCTAGACACATACAACCTACCAAGACTGAATTATGAAGAAATAGAAAATATGAATAGACCAATAATGAGTAATGAGATTGAATTAGTAATAAAACTATCTCATCAAAGAAAAGCTCAGGACTTGATGGCTTTATTGCTGAATTATACCAAACATTTAAAAACCTAACACCAAATCTTCTCAAACTATTTCAAAAAATTGAAGAACAAAAAATTTTTCCAAATACACTTTATGAGGCCAGCATTACCCTGATAACAAAGCCAAACAAGGATATGGCAAGAAAAAAAAATTACAAGTCACTATCCTTGATTAACACAGAAATAAAAATTCTCAACAAAATACTATCAAATCAAATTCAAAAGGACATTACGAGGATCATTTATCATGATCAAGTGGAATTTATCCCAGGGATGCAAGGATGATTTAACACATGCAAATCTATGAATATGAAATACCACAAGTGGTATGATTTTATACATATATAATATATATTAAATATATATAATATATAATATATATTTTATATATATATATATAGGTTTTTGTTCACCTTCCTGGCTCATAATTCCCATAGCCCTTATTACAGTCTTTTGTTATAATGTTAGGTATGTTAAACCTCAGGAGCAGGCATCTGGAAACAATCTCTCTGATTTTTTCCTGCTCTCTACAGTCCCAAGGTAGGACTATAATTTGATTGTAGGTCTTAAGACTCTCCCTAGAGAGGATTTCACCCTATACCCTTAGGGAAGGAAGGCTGACATATGAAGCTTCCATGAAAACCCAAGAGGACTGGATTAGGCGAGCTTCTAGATAACCGTGGAGGTTCCTGGAGGCTGGCATACCCAGGGACATGTGCTCCTTACCCCCTACCTAGCCCTACACATCTCTTTATTGTAGTTATTGTAATATCCTTTATAGTACACTGGTCAACGTGTTTCACTGAGTTATGTTAGTCACTCCAGCAAATTAATCAAGCTCAAGGAGGCGGTCTATCTCCAGGTAGATAGTGTCAGAATTGAATTGGAGAATACTCAGCTGGTGTCTAATACTTGTTAATGGGGAAAATAAACCACACATTTGATCACAGAAGTCTTCTGTATTGATTGTTGTGGTGTGAGGGCAGAGGAAAAACATGATTTTAGTATTTTTCTCAAACACCACATTAACAACATATAGGACAAAAACCATATAATCATCTCAATAAATGCAAAAAAATTGACAAATTTTAACTTCCTTTCATGATGAAAATAACTATTAATAAATTAGATAGAGAGGGAATATACTTCAACACAATAAAGGCCATATGTGACAAGCCCAGAGCTAACATCATACTCAATGCTGAAAATTTGAAAGTGTTTCCTCCATGATCAGAACAAGACAAAGATGCCCCTTCTCACTACTTCTTTTCAACCTAACACTGGAATCCTAGCCAAAACAATTAAGCAAGAGAAAGAAATAAAAGTCATCCACTTCAGAATAGAAAAAGTTAAATTGTGATTTTTTTTTGAAACGGAATTTTGCTCTTGTCGCCCAGACTGAAGTGCAATGGTGCAATCTCTGCTCACTGTAACCTCTGTCTCCTGGGTTCAAGCGATTCTCCTGCCTCAGTCTCCTGAGTAGCTGGGATTACAGGTGCCCACCACCATGCCCAGCTAATTTTTGTATTTTTTTAGTAAAGATGGGGTTTCACCACGTTGGCCAGGCTGGTCTCGAACTCCTGACCTCAGGTGATCCACCCGCCTCGACCTCCCAAAGTGCTGAGATTACAGGCATGAGCCACCGTGCTTGGCCAAATTGTCATGGTCTTATGTATAGAAAACACTAGACTCCACCAAAATCCGCTAGAATTAATAAACAAATTCAGTAAAGTTACACAGTACAAAATCAACATATAAAAATCAGTGAAGTTTCTATACAATAAACACAATCTATTCAAAAAGAGAAATCAGGAAAACAATTCTATTTACAATAGCTACAGAAAAAATAAAATAGGAATAAATTTAACCAAGAAAGTGAAACAACTGTACACTGAAAACTGTAAAACATTGATGAGAGAAATTAAAGAAGACACAAATAATTGAAAAGATATTTCATGTTCATAAATTAGAAGAAATAATATTGTTAAAATGTCCATACTACTCAAAGCAATCTACAGATTCAATATAACCTTTATTAAAATTCCAATGACATTTTTTACAGAAATAGAAAAAAATCTTAAAATTCATATAGAATCGTAAGAGAGCCCAAATAGTCAAATCACTATTAAGTAAGAAGAGCCGGGTGCAGTGGCTCTCACCTGTAGTCCCAGCACTTTGGGAGGCCGAGGCGGGCAGATCACGAGGTCAGGAGTTCAAGACCACCCTGGCCAACATGGTGAAACCCCATCTCTACTAAAAATACAAAAAATTAGCCAGGTGTGGTGGTGGGAGCCTGTAATCCCAGCTACTCGGGAGGCTGAGGCAGGAGACGTGCTTGAATCCGGAGGTGGAGGTTGCAGTGAGGCAAGATTGTACCATTGCACTGCAGCCTGGGCAACAAGAGTGAAACTCCGTCTCAAAAAAAAAAAAAATTGAGTAAAAAGAACAAAGCTAGAGGCATCACACTACCAGACTTTAAAATGTACTGCAAATCATAGTAATCAAAACAGCATGATACTATTATAGCATATGGACACATACAGAAATGAAACTTTAATAGAGAGTCATAAATAAATTCATGCATTTCAAATCAACTGATTTTTGACAAAGGCGCCAATAACACACAATAGGGAAAAGACTTTCTTCAGTAAATAATGTTGGGACAACTGGATATCCATATGTAGAAGAACGAAACTAGACCTTTTTTTCCCACACCAAATCCAAAAATCAACTCAAAATTGATTAAAGACTTAAATGTAAGATCTGAAACTGTAAAACTACTAGAAAGGAACATGGGGAAAAGCTCCATGACATTGGTATGGGAAATACATTTTTGGATATGAACGCAAAAGCACAGGCAACAAAAACAAAAATAGGCAAATGGGATTATATCAAACTAAAAAACTTCTGCACACTCAAGGAAAAAATCAACAGAGTGAAGAGGCAACATACAGATTGAGAGAAACTATTTGCAAACCATACCTCTGATAAGAGATTAATATCCAAAATATATAAGAAACAACTCAATATTATTTTTTAAAAAACAAATGATTCATTTTTAAAATGGGCAAAGGTCTTGAGTAGACATTTCTCAAAAGAAGACATACAAATGGGCAGCACGTATATGAAAAATATGCTAAACACCACTAATCATCAGAAAAATGCAAATTAAAACCGCAAGACAGATGACGGGTTGACAGGTGCAGCAAACCACTATGGCACATGCATACCTATGTAAC